>NC_090227.1:32187504-32300004 GCF_024489055.1 Chanodichthys erythropterus
TAAAATTACACATTTTTTTACTGTCACTTGACCACTGTAATGCATCATTGCTGAATAAAAGTATTAAAGGTGCCCACGAACGTTTTTTTACAAGATGTAATATAAGTCTAAGGTGTCTCCTGAATGTGTCTGTGAAGTTTCAGCTCAAAATACCCCATAGACTTTTTTTTATTTTTTTTTAACTGCCTATTTTGGGGCACCATTAACTATGCACTGATTTCACTCGACGCCGCCCCTTTAAGACACGAGCTTCCTGCCACACGAGCTGTCAACTATATTACAGCCCATTTACAAAGTTCACACAGCTAATATAACCCTCAAATGGATCTTTACAAGATGTTCGTCATGCATGCTGTATGCATGCTTCGAATTATGTGAGTAAAGTATTTATTTTGATGTTAAAAGTTTAATTCTGAGTGAATCTGAGGCTGGGCTCCGTGGCTAACGGCTAATCCTACACTGTTGGAGAGATTTATAAAGAATGAAGTTGTGTTTATGCATTATACAGACTGCAAGTGTTTAAAAAATGAAAATAACGACAGTCTTGTCTCCGTGAATACAGTAAGAAACGTTGGTAACTTTAACCGCATTTAACAGTACATTATCAACATGCTAACGAAACATTTAGAAAGACAATTTACAAATATCACTAAAAATATCATGATATCATGGATCATGTCAGTTATTATTGCTCCATCTGCCATTTTTCGCTGTTGTTCTTGCTTGCTTACCTAGTCTGACGATTCGGCTGTGTGCAGATCCAGACGTTAACTGGCTGCCCTTGTGTAGTGCCTTTGATAATGTTGGGAACATGGGCTGGCATATGCAAATATTGGAGCGTACACCCCGACTGTTACGTAACAGTCGGTGTTATGTTGAGATTCGCCTGTTCTTCGGAGGTCTTTTAAACAAATGAGATTTATATAAGGAGGAGGAAACAATGGAGTTTGAGACTCACTGTATGTCTTTTCCATGTACTGAACTCTTGTTATTTAACTATGCCAAGATAAATTAAATTTTTGAGTCAAGGGCACCTTTAATTTCTTAAAAAAAAAAAAAAAGGAAAATCATACTGACCCCAAATATTTATAATTACAATTTTTATTTACTTGAATTATTAATTTGTTTAATATCTTTTTTATTTTATTATTTTTTTTATTTTTTATTTAAAAGATTACAAAGCATGCATGCTTAATGTGTTGTTTTCCATAGTCACTTTTGTTTGAAAATATAACATTTTGATAATGTTCTCTTATTAATCATGTGTCCTCCTGTAGTATATGGTTGACTGTAAGAAAGTGGCCACACTTCCCACCATCTCATTCGTCCTGGGTGGAAAGACTTACTCACTGACTGGAGAACAGTACATACTCAAGGTTAGTCTTGTTTTGTCACTTCAGTGCTGCTGTTTAGATGTTGTACTTTGCATCAGCAGAACTGTGAAACTGAGGTGTTGTTTGAGAAAAGGTCATGCATGAGTCAGAATAAAATCATGTGCCTGGTGTTTTATTTCTTGTAAATCATATGCAGCTTGTAAACACTGCAAGTGCTTCTTTCTTATGACAATGACATTCTAAATATTATATCCCTCTTTATCGTGTGTGTTTACAGGAAAGCCAGGCTGGAAAGGAAATCTGTCTGAGTGGATTCATGGGTCTGGATATCCCACCCCCTGCTGGACCACTGTGGATTCTGGGTGATGTGTTCATAGGGCAGTACTACACAGTGTTTGATCGAGAGAATAACCGAGTGGGCTTTGCTAAGGCCACCCAGCAGTAGACCTTAACGCTTCAGATGTGTCATGAGTAATAAGAAAACTAGGAATCTTTCAATATCATCTCTGTTTAAATGACAGAGTAGCGGTATGATTGTTGTGTTTGCACTGCTCTTAGCTTTCAGATGTTTTCGTTTTAAAGAGGCATGTGGAGATGAAATGATTCAGGGATAAGTCAAAAAGATGACAAGTTACACTCGTTTGTTTTTAGCAGAGGCTTATTTGAATATCTGTGATTGAACACCACATTTTAACATTTGTTTTATAATTGTTATGTCATTGATTTAAAACACTACCTGTTTTACGATTTTTATTGTTGAAAATGACCTTCCAATGACAGAACAAATCAAAATGGACAATAAAGATGTTTTAAACCCACTCATTTTGTTAAACCTTTTTATGTAAATAAGGGTGCAGGTTTTTCCACAGGTCTGAATATTTGAATACATGCACACATACATGTGTATATATGTATATATATATTTTTTATACATACATATATACATTTTATAAATGTGTGTGTATGTATATGTATAAATGCCTTATATATACATACATCCACTCATACACATGTATATATTAAATGTATTTATACATATATACACGTATGTATGTATGCATGCATGTATAACACACGCATGTATATACACACACACACACACACACACACACACACACACACACACATATATATATATATATATATATATATATATATATATATATATATATATATATATATATATATATATATATAATATGCATACATGTGTGTATATAAATGTATGTATACATACATTTATATCTAATATATATTAATTTATAATTATTTTTTTTGTTTGTGTGTAAATAAAGACTATTTGGCTGTTTCAGTTTATTTGCCTAATAAATGACAATTTAAATTTGACAAGTAGTCTAATTAATTTTAAGCACTGTATATATCAGCCAGAATTTTAATATTGGTGCATCCTTGATATTTGTCGATGTACAGTTCTCCCCCAATTCATATTTCATTCTAGGTCATGTTGTTGTGAAGCGCAACAAAGTAGTAAAGCAAAAAAGTGTGTCTGAATCCATTATCATTTAATCTCAATACTGAGAATACTGCGTCATTGGGCAAATTCATGAAAAATATTTACAGGAAGAGGGAGGAGTATCAACACTCCTTACAATGAAAGCACATCAGCAAAAATACAAACAAACAAAAAAAGTCAGCGCATTGGATTTTTAAGCATTTCTTACCAAAAACATGATCTGTATTCCAAACTATATTAGAATAAATTTATTCATAATATATTTACAGAATACCTTAAATGTACAACATTCACTCTTTGTATTCTATTAACATTTTTAGAATTAATTAGGCACACTTTTTTTTGAACGATGAGTTAGGGGTTGTAATAAATGCAATCCATACACTGATGCACAATGATTTAATTACATCCAAAAGAAAAGTATTGCATGTTTTCCACGTTTTACGCATACATTTACATTCTAGACTTTTCCACAGCTGCTAAGCTGCCTCTAATCTCGTTTTTTTAGGACAGTAACTGCCCTGACTTGCAACATAATCTGTTTGTACAAATAGCCATTCTACAGTAGAGCATAAACCAGGGGTCTACAGGCCCCTACAGAGTAGGGTAAGTGCGTGCAAACAGTTGGGGCAATGGGTCGGGATGGGGGTAGGGTGCGTTAGTGCTAGCTACACATATAATACAATTAGAAATGTTGAAACTTTTCTTCTGGACATGTGTGGAATGAAGATGGCTGTTAGAAAGAGAATAAGAGAATGCTGTCTGTTAGCATTCCTGTTCATCTCGACGAGAGGGAGATTGTGATTGGTTACTCAGATGACTGACATTTGAAGCGCTGGTTCTTATAGGGCAAATGAAATGACGCTGGTCCTCACAGTTACAGATTACACTGGACAGGTCCTCACAAATCAGATTCGGGCATGTCCGGAATATCTGTAATATTCGGCATTACGTATCCAGTGCTGCAGCTACCGTTGAGCGTGATGTCTGCACTTGAAGGAGGGCCGCTCTGCTTGCGGTAGTTGGCCGGCATGGGCGACGGGGCTTCGCTCGGTGACTTCGTGTTGAGAAGACTTGCGTCATCTTCATCGTCTTCTCTGGTCCTACAAGCGGTGTCTTTTATAATGCGGCCCTTTTTATAGGAGACGGTGGACAGGCCTCCTGCGTTATCGTCGATGATGTTCAGACAGCGCAGAATGAAAACCACAGGCACAGGGAGAATGGCGGTGACCACCAGTGAGATGCAGACCGCTAGGCCCCAGGGCGGATAGCTAAGAGACTGTTCTTGAGCCTGAGAACAGACACAGCAATTGGATTATTCCGGCAAAGGAATAATTCCACTTTAATCCTGTGGTAAAACTATGCGTCGAAGGCCTAAGAATGACCCTGGGCTTAAAGAACCAGAGCATTTCTTTTCAGTCAAATTTCTGTGTAATGGCATTAATTTATATCAAAAGTCACATATAGATTAGTGATCATAATTGCACAAGTCAGTCACACCATTAAATGTACCCTAAGCATTTTAAAACTGACAATTACTGTAATAAGATGCACTTTATCACTGTTACAGGTTTGCTATAAGTGATTCCCTACTATATAGTAGGTGAAAAAAAGTATGTGACAAGTAGTGTGACCAAATTCACAGTACTCATAAAAGCATACCCGGATGACCTACTACTTCCAGTGAGATTCTGAAGTGTGGATAATATGGACACTTTACTATCCCATGAGGCCACAGGAGAGGATTTGTGAATGGTAGCAATGCTGGTAGGTCACATGATAATGACAACATAGTGAATGTAGTTCGTCTGGAGTACTTTCATACTACACACACTCATACTCTATAGCACATACTTTTGTAGCAGCCGTAAAGTACTTATTCAATTTAAGTATCTAATTTGATTTCGGGCACAGCTAATGTTTTTTTTTTTTTTTTTCTCATTAATATGCCTGTAATAATGTCTGTGGTTAACACAAGCTCAAAATTTTTTAAAAATTTTTATTCTATGGCATAAAATACATCAATACCCTCTCCACCCAAAACCCCTTTTTAAGTGCCTTTTAAAAAAGGCAGTTGTTAAAGGGATAGTTCACCCAAAAATTAAAATATTGTCATAATTTGCTCACCCTCAAGTTGTTCCAAACTTGAATTTCTTTCTTCTGTTGAACACAAAATAATATATTTTAAAGAATTTTGGTAACCATGCAGTTGACAGTAGCCATCGACCTTCATTGTAAGTCAATGGCCACCATCAAATGTTTGATTACCAACATTATTTAAAATAACTTATTTTGTGTTCAGCAGAAGAAAGAAACTCATATAGGTATGGAACAACATGAGGGTGAGCAAATGATGACCAAATTTTCATTTTTGGGTGAACTATCGCTTTAATAAGTGGCTAAATGGAACTACCGAAATGTTACCGCTTTTACAGCCTCACAGAGCAGATTTTTCTGCAATAATCCAAAAGAATACGGTGGCCCAGTAGTGCACAACACAACGAAATTAAAAAAGCAAACATAAGTTCACAACACAACAAAATCGAGCCACAACACAATGGAATAAAGCCACAACACAACGAAATAAAGCCACAACACAACAGAATAAAGCCACAACACAACGTAATAAAGCCACAACACAACAAAATAAAGCCACAACACAACAAAATAAAGCCACAACACAACGGAAATGCTCCCGACCACTAGGGGGCTCTCAGAGCTCGGTATTGTTAGTATTCCTTGCCAATGTTTTATAGAGTCGGCAGTGATATGAATACCACGATTAGTTTCAACAGTATATAACCACTGTATATCGACATTAAATATTAATTCAAAATCACTTGAGTGCACAATAGCTTCATATTAATACCTGTGAATGATTTGACGCGCTACCACTGCGAATGATAAAGTGAACGTCTGACAACTCCACCAAGTGGTTAAAACGTAAAATTTGTATTCATTAAAATGACTTTTAACATTTATAAACAGACATGTTCAAATTACAAAGCTTACCAACAGGAAGTAACAAGCTTTGGAATTTGAACATGTCTGTTTTTAAATGTTAAACAAAGTCATTGTAATGAATACAAATTATACGTTTTAACCACTTGGTGGAATTGTCAGACGTTCCGTAGTAGCGAGTCAACTCATTCACAGGTATAAATATGAAGCTATTGTGCATTCAAGTGATTTTGAATTAATATTTCATGTCGATATGCAACGTTTACATACTTAAAACTAATCATGGTATTGATATCTATGTAAGACTGTCGACTTTATAGAACATTGGCAAGGAATACTAATATTAACGAGCTCTGAGAGACCCCTAGTGGTCGGGAGCATTTCCGTTGTGTTGTGGCTTTATTCTGTTGTGTTGTGGCTTTATTTCGTTGTGTTGTGGCTTTATTCCGTTGTGTTGTGGCTTTATTTCGTTGTATTGTGGCTTTATTCTGTTGTGTTGTGGCTTTATTTCGTTGTGTTGTGGCTTTATTCCGTTGTGTTGTGGCTTTTTTCCGTTGTGTTGTGGCTTTATTTCGTTGTATTGTGGCTTTATTCTGTTGTGTTGTGGCTTTATTTTGTTGTGTTGTGGCTTTATTTCGTTGTGTTGTGGCTTTATTTCGTTGTGTTGTGGCTTTATTCCGTTGTGTTGTGGCTTTATTTCGTTGTGTTGTGGCTTTTTTTCGTTGTGTTGTGGCTTTTTTTCGTTGTGTTGTGGCTTTATTTCGTTGTGTTGTGGCTTTATTTCGTTGTATTGTGGCTTTATTTCGTTGTGTTGTGGCTTTATTTCGTTGTGTTGTGGCTTTTTTTCGTTGTGTTGTGGCTTTTTTTCGTTGTGTTGTGGCTTTATTTTGATGTGTTGTGGCTTTATTCCGTTGTGTTGTGGCTTTATTCCGTTGTGTTGTGGCTTTATTTCGTTGTGTTGTGGCTTTATTTCGTTGTGTTGTGGCTTTATTTCGTTGTGTTGTGGCTTTATTTCGTTGTGTTGTGGCTTTATTCTGTTGTGTTGTGGCTTTATTTCGTTGTGTTGTGGCTTTATTTCGTTGTGTTGTGGCTTTTTTTCGTTGTGTTGTGGCTTTTTTTCGTTGTGTTGTGGCTTTATTTCGTTGTGTTGTGGCTTTATTTCGTTGTGTTGTGGCTTTTTTTCGTTGTGTTGTGGCTTTTTTTCGTTGTGTTGTGGCTTTATTCCGTTGTGTTGTGCCTTTTTTTCGTTGTGTTGTGGCTTTATTTCGTTGTGTTGTGGCTTTATTCTGTTGTGTTGTGGCTTTATTTTGTTGTGTTGTGGCTTTATTTTGTTGTGTTGTGGCTTTATTTCGTTGTGTTGTGGCTTTATTTCGTTGTGTTGTGGCTTTATTTCGTTGTGTTGTGGCTTTATTTCGTTGTGTTGTGGCTTTATTCTGTTGTGTTGTGGCTTTATTTCGTTGTGTTGTGGCTTTATTTCGTTGTATTGTGGCTTTATTCTGTTGTGTTGTGGCTTTATTCTGTTGTGTTGTGGCTTTATTTCGTTGTGTTGTGGCTTTATTTCGTTGTGTTGTGGCTTTTTTTCGTTGTGTTGTGGCTTTATTCCGTTGTGTTGTGGCTTTATTCCGTTGTGTTGTGGCTTTATTCCGTTGTGTTGTGCCTTTTTTTCGTTGTGTTGTGGCTTTATTTCGTTGTGTTGTGGCTTTATTCTGTTGTGTTGTGGCTTTATTCTGTTGTGTTGTGGCTTTATTTAGTTGTGTTGTGGCTTTATTTCGTTGTGTTGTGGCTTTTTTTCGTTGTGTTGTGGCTTTATTTTGTCGTGTTGTGGCTTTATTTCGTCGTGTTGTGGCTTTATTTCGTTGTGTTGTGGCTTTTTTTCGTTGTGTTGTGGCTTTATTTTGTTGTGTTGTGGCTTTATTTCGTCGTGTTGTGGCTTTATTTCGTCGTGTTGTGGCTTTATTTTGTTGTGTTGTGGCTTTATTTCGTTGTGTTGTGGCTTTATTTCGTTGTGTTGTGGCTTTATTCCGTTGTGTTGTGCCTTTTTTTCGTTGTGTTGTGGCTTTATTTCGTTGTGTTGTGGCTTTATTCCGTTGTATTGTGGCTTTATTCCGTTGTGTTGTGCCTTTTTTTCGTTGTGTTGTGGCTTTATTTCGTTGTATTGTGGCTTTATTCTGTTGTGTTGTGGCTTTATTTTGTTGTGTTGTGCCTTTTTTTCGTTGTGTTGTGGCTTTATTTCGTTGTATTGTGGCTTTATTCTGTTGTGTTGTGGCTTTATTTTGTTGTGTTGTGGCTTTATTTTGTTGTGTTGTGGCTTTATTTAGTTGTGTTGTGGCTTTATTTCGTTGTGTTGTGGCTTTTTTTCGTTGTGTTGTGGCTTTATTTTGTTGTGTTGTGGCTTTATTTCGTCGTGTTGTGGCTTTATTTCGTCGTGTTGTGGCTTTATTTCGTTGTGTTGTGGCTTTATTTCGTTGTGTTGTGGCTTTATTCCGTTGTGTTGTGGCTTTATTTCGTTGTGTTGTGCCTTTTTTTCGTTGTGTTGTGGCTTTATTTCGTTGTATTGTGGCTTTATTTCGTTGTGTTGTGGCTTTATTCCGTTGTGTTGTGGCTTTATTCCGTTGTGTTGTGCCTTTTTTTCGTTGTGTTGTGGCTTTATTTCGTTGTATTGTGGCTTTATTCTGTTGTGTTGTGGCTTTATTTTGTTGTGTTGTGGCTTTATTTTGTTGTGTTGTGGCTTTATTTAGTTGTGTTGTGGCTTTATTTCGTTGTGTTGTGGCTTTTTTTCGTTGTGTTGTGGCTTTATTTTGTTGTGTTGTGGCTTTATTTCGTCGTGTTGTGGCTTTATTTCGTCGTGTTGTGGCTTTATTTTGTTGTGTTGTGGCTTTATTTCGTAGTGTTGTGGCTTTATTTCGTCGTGTTGTGGCTTTATTTCGTCGTGTTGTGGCTTTATTTCGTCGTGTTGTGGCTTTATTTTGTTGTGTTGTGGCTTTATTTCGTTGTGTTGTGGCTTTATTTCGTTGTGTTGTGGCTTTATTTCGTTGTGTTGTGGCTTTATTCTGTTGTGTTGTGGCTTTATTTCGTTGTGTTGTGGCTTTATTTCGTTGTGTTGTGGCTTTTTTTCGTTGTGTTGTGGCTTTTTTTCGTTGTGTTGTGGCTTTATTTCGTTGTGTTGTGGCTTTATTTCGTTGTGTTGTGGCTTTATTTCGTTGTGTTGTGGCTTTTTTTCGTTGTGTTGTGGCTTTTTTTCGTTGTGTTGTGGCTTTATTCCGTTGTGTTGTGCCTTTTTTTCGTTGTGTTGTGGCTTTATTTCGTTGTGTTGTGGCTTTATTCTGTTGTGTTGTGGCTTTATTTTGTTGTGTTGTGGCTTTATTTTGTTGTGTTGTGGCTTTATTTCGTTGTGTTGTGGCTTTATTTCGTTGTGTTGTGGCTTTATTTCGTTGTGTTGTGGCTTTATTTCGTTGTGTTGTGGCTTTATTCTGTTGTGTTGTGGCTTTATTTCGTTGTGTTGTGGCTTTATTTCGTTGTATTGTGGCTTTATTCTGTTGTGTTGTGGCTTTATTCTGTTGTGTTGTGGCTTTATTTCGTTGTGTTGTGGCTTTATTTCGTTGTGTTGTGGCTTTTTTTCGTTGTGTTGTGGCTTTATTCCGTTGTGTTGTGGCTTTATTCCGTTGTGTTGTGCCTTTTTTTCGTTGTGTTGTGGCTTTATTTCGTTGTGTTGTGGCTTTATTCTGTTGTGTTGTGGCTTTATTTAGTTGTGTTGTGGCTTTATTTCGTTGTGTTGTGGCTTTTTTTCGTTGTGTTGTGGCTTTATTTTGTCGTGTTGTGGCTTTATTTCGTCGTGTTGTGGCTTTATTTCGTTGTGTTGTGGCTTTTTTTCGTTGTGTTGTGGCTTTATTTTGTTGTGTTGTGGCTTTATTTCGTCGTGTTGTGGCTTTATTTCGTCGTGTTGTGGCTTTATTTTGTTGTGTTGTGGCTTTATTTCGTTGTGTTGTGGCTTTATTTCGTTGTGTTGTGGCTTTATTCCGTTGTGTTGTGGCTTTATTTCGTTGTGTTGTGCCTTTTTTTCGTTGTGTTGTGGCTTTATTTCGTTGTATTGTGGCTTTATTTCGTTGTGTTGTGGCTTTATTCCGTTGTGTTGTGGCTTTATTCCGTTGTGTTGTGCCTTTTTTTCGTTGTGTTGTGGCTTTATTTCGTTGTATTGTGGCTTTATTCTGTTGTATTGTGGCTTTATTTTGTTGTGTTGTGGCTTTATTTTGTTGTGTTGTGGCTTTATTTAGTTGTGTTGTGGCTTTATTTCGTTGTGTTGTGGCTTTTTTTCGTTGTGTTGTGGCTTTATTTTGTCGTGTTGTGGCTTTATTTCGTCGTGTTGTGGCTTTATTTTGTTGTGTTGTGGCTTTATTTCGTCGTGTTGTGGCTTTATTTCGTCGTGTTGTGGCTTTATTTTGTTGTGTTGTGGCTTTATTTCGTTGTGTTGTGGCTTTATTTCGTTGTGTTGTGGCTTTATTCCGTTGTGTTGTGGCTTTATTTCGTTGTGTTGTGCCTTTTTTTCGTTGTGTTGTGGCTTTATTTCGTTGTATTGTGGCTTTATTTCGTTGTGTTGTGGCTTTATTCCGTTGTGTTGTGGCTTTATTCCGTTGTGTTGTGCCTTTTTTTCGTTGTGTTGTGGCTTTATTTCGTTGTATTGTGGCTTTATTCCGTTGTGTTGTGGCTTTATTTTGTTGTGTTGTGGCTTTATTTTGTTGTGTTGTGGCTTTATTTAGTTGTGTTGTGGCTTTATTTCGTTGTGTTGTGGCTTTATTTTGTTGTGTTGTGGCTTTATTTAGTTGTGTTGTGGCTTTATTTCGTTGTGTTGTGGCTTTTTTTCGTTGTGTTGTGGCTTTATTTTGTTGTGTTGTGGCTTTATTTTGTCGTGTTGTGGCTTTATTTCGTTGTGTTGTGGCTTTATTTCGTTGTGTTGTGGCTTTATTCCGTTGTGTTGTGGCTTTATTTCGTTGTGTTGTGCCTTTTTTTCGTTGTGTTGTGGCTTTATTTCGTTGTATTGTGGCTTTATTTCGTTGTGTTGTGGCTTTATTCCGTTGTGTTGTGGCTTTATTCCGTTGTGTTGTGCCTTTTTTTCGTTGTGTTGTGGCTTTATTCCGTTGTGTTGTGGCTTTTTTTCGTTGTGTTGTGGCTTTATTTCGTTGTATTGTGGCTTTATTCTGTTGTGTTGTGGCTTTATTTCGTTGTGTTGTGGCTTTATTTCGTTGTGTTGTGGCTTTATTCCGTTGTGTTGTGGCTTTATTTCGTTGTGTTGTGCCTTTTTTTCGTTGTGTTGTGGCTTTATTTCGTTGTATTGTGGCTTTATTTCGTTGTGTTGTGGCTTTTTTTCGTTGTGTTGTGGCTTTATTTCGTTGTATTGTGGCTTTATTCCGTTGTGTTGTGGCTTTATTTCGTTGTGTTGTGCCTTTTTTTCGTTGTGTTGTGGCTTTATTTCGTTGTATTGTGGCTTTATTCCGTTGTGTTGTGGCTTTATTTCGTTGTGTTGTGCCTTTTTTTCGTTGTGTTGTGGCTTTATTTCGTTGTGTTGTGGCTTTATTCCGTTGTGTTGTGGCTTTATTCCGTTGTGTTGTGCCTTTTTTTCGTTGTGTTGTGGCTTTATTTCGTTGTATTGTGGCTTTATTCTGTTGTGTTGTGGCTTTATTTTGTTGTGTTGTGCCTTTTTTTCGTTGTGTTGTGGCTTTATTTCGTTGTATTGTGGCTTTATTCTGTTGTGTTGTGGCTTTATTTTGTTGTGTTGTGGCTTTATTTTGTTGTGTTGTGGCTTTATTTAGTTGTGTTGTGGCTTTATTTCGTTGTGTTGTGGCTTTTTTTCGTTGTGTTGTGGCTTTATTTTGTTGTGTTGTGGCTTTATTTCGTTGTGTTGTGGCTTTATTTCGTTGTATTGTGGCTTTATTCTGTTGTGTTGTGGCTTTATTTTGTTGTGTTGTGCCTTTTTTTCGTTGTGTTGTGGCTTTATTTCGTTGTATTGTGGCTTTATTCTGTTGTGTTGTGGCTTTATTTTGTTGTGTTGTGGCTTTATTTTGTTGTGTTGTGGCTTTATTTAGTTGTGTTGTGGCTTTATTTCGTTGTGTTGTGGCTTTTTTTCGTTGTGTTGTGGCTTTATTTTGTTGTGTTGTGGCTTTATTTCGTCGTGTTGTGGCTTTATTTCGTCGTGTTGTGGCTTTATTTTGTTGTGTTGTGGCTTTATTTCGTTGTGTTGTGGCTTTATTTCGTTGTGTTGTGGCTTTATTCCGTTGTGTTGTGGCTTTATTTCGTTGTGTTGTGCCTTTTTTTCGTTGTGTTGTGGCTTTATTTCGTTGTATTGTGGCTTTATTTCGTTGTGTTGTGGCTTTATTCCGTTGTGTTGTGGCTTTATTCCGTTGTGTTGTGCCTTTTTTTCGTTGTGTTGTGGCTTTATTTCGTTGTATTGTGGCTTTATTCTGTTGTGTTGTGGCTTTATTTTGTTGTGTTGTGGCTTTATTTTGTTGTGTTGTGGCTTTATTTAGTTGTGTTGTGGCTTTATTTCGTTGTGTTGTGGCTTTTTTTCGTTGTGTTGTGGCTTTATTTTGTTGTGTTGTGGCTTTATTTCGTCGTGTTGTGGCTTTATTTCGTCGTGTTGTGGCTTTATTTTGTTGTGTTGTGGCTTTATTCTGTTGTGTTGTGGCTTTATTTTGTTGTGTTGTGGCTTTATTTTGTTGTGTTGTGGCTTTATTTTGTTGTGTTGTGGCTTTATTTCGTCGTGTTGTGGCTTTATTTCGTTGTGTTGTGGCTTTATTTCGTTGTGTTGTGGCTTTATTTCGTTGTGTTGTGGCTTTTTTTCGTTGTGTTGTGGCTTTATTTTGTTGTGTTGTGGCTTTATTTCGTCGTGTTGTGGCTTTATTTCGTTGTGTTGTGGCTTTATTTCGTTGTGTTGTGGCTTTATTCCGTTGTGTTGTGGCTTTATTTCGTTGTGTTGTGCCTTTTTTTCGTTGTGTTGTGGCTTTATTTCGTTGTATTGTGGCTTTATTTCGTTGTGTTGTGGCTTTATTCCGTTGTGTTGTGGCTTTATTCCGTTGTGTTGTGCCTTTTTTTCGTTGTGTTGTGGCTTTATTTCGTTGTATTGTGGCTTTATTCTGTTGTGTTGTGGCTTTATTTTGTTGTGTTGTGGCTTTATTTCGTTGTGTTGTGGCTTTATTTCGTTGTGTTGTGGCTTTATTCCGTTGTGTTGTGCCTTTTTTTCGTTGTGTTGTGGCTTTATTTCGTTGTATTGTGGCTTTATTCTGTTGTGTTGTGGCTTTATTTTGTTGTGTTGTGGCTTTATTTTGTTGTGTTGTGGCTTTATTTAGTTGTGTTGTGGCTTTATTTCGTTGTGTTGTGGCTTTTTTTCGTTGTGTTGTGGCTTTATTTTGTTGTGTTGTGGCTTTATTTCGTTGTGTTGTGCCTTTTTTTCGTTGTGTTGTGGCTTTATTTCGTTGTATTGTGGCTTTATTTCGTTGTGTTGTGGCTTTATTCCGTTGTGTTGTGGCTTTATTCCGTTGTGTTGTGCCTTTTTTTCGTTGTGTTGTGGCTTTATTTCGTTGTATTGTGGCTTTATTCTGTTGTGTTGTGGCTTTATTTTGTTGTGTTGTGGCTTTATTTCGTTGTGTTGTGGCTTTATTTCGTTGTGTTGTGCCTTTTTTTCGTTGTGTTGTGGCTTTATTTCGTTGTATTGTGGCTTTATTCTGTTGTGTTGTGGCTTTATTTTGTTGTGTTGTGGCTTTATTTCGTTGTGTTGTGGCTTTATTTCGTTGTGTTGTGGCTTTATTCCGTTGTGTTGTGCCTTTTTTTCGTTGTGTTGTGGCTTTATTTCGTTGTATTGTGGCTTTATTCTGTTGTGTTGTGGCTTTATTTTGTTGTGTTGTGGCTTTATTTTGTTGTGTTGTGGCTTTATTTAGTTGTGTTGTGGCTTTATTTCGTTGTGTTGTGGCTTTTTTTCGTTGTGTTGTGGCTTTATTTTGTTGTGTTGTGGCTTTATTTCGTTGTGTTGTGCCTTTTTTTCGTTGTGTTGTGGCTTTATTTCGTTGTATTGTGGCTTTATTTCGTTGTGTTGTGGCTTTATTCCGTTGTGTTGTGGCTTTATTCAGTTGTGTTGTGCCTTTATTTCGTTGTGTTGTGGCTTTATTTCGTTGTATTGTGGCTTTATTCTGTTGTGTTGTGGCTTTATTTTGTTGTGTTGTGGCTTTATTTCGTTGTGTTGTGGCTTTATTTCGTTGTGTTGTGGCTTTATTTCGTTGTGTTGTGCCTTTTTTTCGTTGTGTTGTGGCTTTATTTCGTTGTATTGTGGCTTTATTCTGTTGTGTTGTGGCTTTATTTTGTTGTGTTGTGGCTTTATTTCGTTGTGTTGTGGCTTTATTTCGTTGTGTTGTGGCTTTATTTCGTTGTGTTGTGCCTTTTTTTCGTTGTGTTGTGGCTTTATTTCGTTGTATTGTGGCTTTATTCTGTTGTGTTGTGGCTTTATTTTGTTGTGTTGTGGCTTTATTTCGTTGTGTTGTGGCTTTATTTCGTTGTGTTGTGGCTTTATTTCGTTGTGTTGTGCCTTTTTTTCGTTGTGTTGTGGCTTTATTTCGTTGTATTGTGGCTTTATTCTGTTGTGTTGTGGCTTTATTTTGTTGTGTTGTGGCTTTATTTTGTTGTGTTGTGGCTTTATTTAGTTGTGTTGTGGCTTTATTTCGTTGTGTTGTGGCTTTTTTTCGTTGTGTTGTGGCTTTATTTTGTTGTGTTGTGGCTTTATTTCGTTGTGTTGTGGCTTTATTTCGTTGTATTGTGGCTTTATTTCGTTGTGTTGTGGCTTTATTTCGTTGTATTGTGGCTTTATTTCGTTGTGTTGTGGCTTTTTTTCGTTGTGTTGTGGCTTTATTTCGTTGTATTGTGGCTTTATTCTGTTGTGTTGTGGCTTTATTTCGTTGTGTTGTGGCTTTATTTCGTTGTGTTGTGGCTTTATTCCGTTGTGTTGTGGCTTTATTTCGTTGTGTTGTGCCTTTTTTTCGTTGTGTTGTGGCTTTATTTCGTTGTATTGTGGCTTTATTTCGTTGTGTTGTGGCTTTTTTTCGTTGTGTTGTGGCTTTATTTCGTTGTATTGTGGCTTTATTCCGTTGTGTTGTGGCTTTATTTCGTTGTGTTGTGCCTTTTTTTCGTTGTGTTGTGGCTTTATTTCGTTGTATTGTGGCTTTATTCCGTTGTGTTGTGGCTTTATTTCGTTGTGTTGTGCCTTTTTTTCGTTGTGTTGTGGCTTTATTTCGTTGTGTTGTGGCTTTATTCCGTTGTATTGTGGCTTTATTCCGTTGTGTTGTGCCTTTTTTTCGTTGTGTTGTGGCTTTATTTCGTTGTATTGTGGCTTTATTCTGTTGTGTTGTGGCTTTATTTTGTTGTGTTGTGCCTTTTTTTCGTTGTGTTGTGGCTTTATTTCGTTGTATTGTGGCTTTATTCTGTTGTGTTGTGGCTTTATTTTGTTGTGTTGTGGCTTTATTTAGTTGTGTTGTGGCTTTATTTCGTTGTGTTGTGGCTTTTTTTCGTTGTGTTGTGGCTTTATTTTGTTGTGTTGTGGCTTTATTTCGTCGTGTTGTGGCTTTATTTCGTCGTGTTGTGGCTTTATTTTGTTGTGTTGTGGCTTTATTTCGTTGTGTTGTGGCTTTATTTCGTTGTGTTGTGGCTTTATTCCGTTGTGTTGTGGCTTTATTTCGTTGTGTTGTGCCTTTTTTTCGTTGTGTTGTGGCTTTATTTCGTTGTATTGTGGCTTTATTTCGTTGTGTTGTGGCTTTATTCCGTTGTGTTGTGGCTTTATTCCGTTGTGTTGTGCCTTTTTTTCGTTGTGTTGTGGCTTTATTTCGTTGTATTGTGGCTTTATTCTGTTGTGTTGTGGCTTTATTTTGTTGTGTTGTGGCTTTATTTTGTTGTGTTGTGGCTTTATTTAGTTGTGTTGTGGCTTTATTTCGTCGTGTTGTGGCTTTTTTTCGTTGTGTTGTGGCTTTATTTTGTTGTGTTGTGGCTTTATTTCGTCGTGTTGTGGCTTTATTTCGTCGTGTTGTGGCTTTTTTTCGTTGTGTTGTGGCTTTATTTTGTTGTGTTGTGGCTTTATTTCGTCGTGTTGTGGCTTTATTTCGTCGTGTTGTGGCTTTATTTTGTTGTGTTGTGGCTTTATTTCGTCGTGTTGTGGCTTTATTTCGTCGTGTTGTGGCTTTATTTCGTCGTGTTGTGGCTTTATTTCGTCGTGTTGTGGCTTTATTTTGTTGTGTTGTGGCTTTATTTCGTCGTGTTGTGGCTTTATTTCGTCGTGTTGTGGCTTTATTTTGTTGTGTTGTGGCTTTATTTCGTCGTGTTGTGGCTTTATTTCGTCGTGTTGTGGCTTTATTTTGTTGTGTTGTGGCTTTATTTCGTCGTGTTGTGGCTTTATTTCGTCGTGTTGTGGCTTTATTTTGTTGTGTTGTGGCTTTATTTCGTCGTGTTGTGGCTTTATTTCGTCGTGTTGTGGCTTTATTTTGTTGTGTTGTGGCTTTATTTCGTTGTGTTGCGGCTTTATTTTGTTGTGTTGTGGCTTGTTTCCTATGTGTTGTGGCTCGATTTCGTTGTGTTGTGAACTTGTGTTTGCGTTTTTAATTTCGTTGTGTTGTGCACTACTGGGCCACCGTAATACGCCAATGGAAAAATCCTATTGGGATTTTTTGCTGAGGGAACCAGGGTGATGCTAACTTCAGGTTTGGCCTGCAAAAATATGCCATCACTGTAGTGCTCAATAAATGTTAAATATATATTCAGTATGCGAACAGATGGACAAACGACAAATTTATTACCGAAATTGGTATCTATCTTACATCTTAAATTGAGTGATTTTTAAACGTTAGTCTTAAATATATTAAACATTAATGTTTCATGTTCACAAAAACAAAATAGATAATTAACAAAACCAAGTCTGAATGGAATTGGTATGATCTTTTCTGAATAAAAATGTTCTGAATAAAATTATGGCCATGTAACTTCAAAACATTATTGTATCTTAAACATTAAAGTTTACCCACCAGTTGCTGGTTCCATGCGCTGTAACTAGGTGGCGACAGTCCCAGTTGAATGATACTTGCGGCCAGAAGACCCAGCAGCAGCACTGGTGTGACAAACTTCCACATATAGTAATAGAAACGGTATGGAGTGAAACCAAGCATGTCCTTCAGATCCTCAAAGAACCTGCATGAACCCACAGAAGACAGAGAGGCATCAGTTCCACCATCACTGCAAATTAGCTTAGAGCTGCTGCTAGCTAACTTGTGTCTTGTGAAAGCAATAGATTACGCTTTTGTAATTACTTATTTTTTATGATTACTTAATTATAATTACATGTCATTATAAAGTAGTGGCCAAAAGTGATGTCCGGCTGAGAGAAAATTTACATCTTCACCCTTTATTTAAATGATTAAAAATGTGATTTTTTAAGCATAAGGCGTAGTTGTGCTTGTTGTCAATAGTTTTATTTGTGATAACACAATGAAACATGCAAAATTGTGCAGACATTACCAAGAAATTATGAACACATGCAAAACAAGAGAGAACCAATTACATATTAATAACTGATTGTTTATTCAATGAATGCTTTTTCCTGTGAGCTTTTTGTTTTTCTATGCTTTTTTTTTTTTTTAGCATAGCATAGCATAGCATAGCAAAATAAAACCTGTAGCTGTAGTTTGCCCTTTTTAGTGTGCCCACTACATTATGTAATTTAATTATAATTATAACTGCATTTATTTTTCATTGGTTAGTTTGTAACCATTACAAATTTGAATTTCAATAAATATATAGATGACAACAAATATTTTTCATATCAATATGAAGCTCAGTATTTAGTATATTAAATGTCTTAAATCAATGAGTTATTTTAAAATTTTAGTCTTAAATATTTTAAATGGTTTTACGTAAAAAGAAATACAATAAAATGAACAAAATGAAGTATGAATAAAGTCTGTACATTATGTTATCTGAGCAAAACCACAAATACATGTCCATATTTTAAACTCAAATTTTTTTTTCAAATATCTTAAGATATCTTTTTCAGATATCTTTTTTTTTTAATCTGAAAAAAAAAAAAAAAAAAAAAATCAGAAATGTGCCAATGCCACAATCAATTCAAAGTAGATTAGTATTTGCTTCTGATTTATGTGATTTAATTGGGTTGTGAAAACAATCTATGGGGTTTTGTAATTAGGCTACTTATTTTTTTTTAAGATTACATGATTATGATTACATTTTTCTTTGGGTAGTAAAAGCCCGTAACAAACTTGAATTTTAATATAATGTATGCAGTTGATAACAAAAACTCTTCATATCATTACGAAGCTCATGCCACCAGAGGGCGCTGTAAGCTCTCTAACGGAGGCTGAGAAGGTAACGTACTTGTCGGTGCCGTAGACCCAGGCCACAGCAATGTTCTCCAGAAGAACCACGATAAGCAGAGGAAGAGTGGCAGAATAGTCGTCAAACATGGCCACAAAGTAGTTCCCAGATCGCTGGACAAATATTAAACCAATACAGAAGGCAAGTACACAGCAACCAACTGTAAAGAAAGCAGAGAGCAACAATGTATGAGATTTAGCGTATTAGAAATCAATAAGTTGAACTGCCCACATGAAAAAAATACTATAGTGTTTTTGAACCATACTATAGTAAATTGTAGTATACTGAATATATTGTTGTATTTACAACACTTTGTTAATGAATGCTACAGCATACTGTACTAACTACAGGGAACTGATAAACTGTGATAAATACTGTAGTATACTTTAGTTTTTACTGTAGTGTGTACTGTAGTATAATATACCATAAGTAGAAAACTTGTTTATATTACTATAGTTGTTATGTTACCACAGCAACTATTGAATTACCACAACAAATTAATTCAAGTACATTACTATAGTATGGTTAAAAAAAAAACTAAAGTATTTACTATAAATTACTATAGTATTTTTTTCATTTGGGTGGAAATGGGAGGGGGTACGATCTTATCCACTCAGTAGTTTACGAAAGCCCTTAAGTGAAATGATTTAGGTTTAATCTGATTAAGTTTAAACAACAGCCATGCAGTATTACTGTTTAAATGGTTAAGAAATGTTTCTTTAGCACCAAAACAGCATATTAGATTGATTTCTGAATATGAATGATTTCTGTTTAAAAATTAAGCTATGCAATCAGACTAATTTACATTTTAAAATATATTAACATTATTATTTTTCATTGAGGGTGTCTGTTCGGGTCTTGACTTGCACATCACAGCATTTGATTATTGTTATTAGTTACTATAGCATGACTTGAATTATGTAGACCTTGTTTATGAAGCCTTGTTGTGATTACAGGAACAGCTAAAACCGCAATCTAATATGGCTTCAGATATTGCAGAGTCATGAGTTTTTGGCTTTGGCTGACCTGTGAGGTATTCCTTTCGTACT
Organism: Chanodichthys erythropterus; assembly: GCF_024489055.1. NCBI lineage: Eukaryota > Metazoa > Chordata > Actinopteri > Cypriniformes > Xenocyprididae > Chanodichthys > Chanodichthys erythropterus. Next base: position 32,206,728 of record NC_090227.1, read on the forward strand.
TTGAAGGTGTCCACAATGGGGGTGAGGATGCCCTGGATAGTCCCGAACATGCTGCCCAGTCCCAGATTGACCAACATAAGGAAGAACATGACAGACCAAAAAGGCGAGGCTGGGAAATGGGTCATGGCTTCAGTGAAGGCGATGAAGGCCAAGCCTGTGCCCTGCACTGCCTGTGAGAGAAAAGGTAAGGGTAGGATTCTAACATGCATTCAAAAACATGAACATATAAAAGCATATAAAAGACATTGTGTGATCAGTAACAACATTGATGAGTACTACTAAGTGTAAGTGTAAGATTAGGCTTGACTTGTATCATGACAGCTTGTTTTGCACAGGCAGAAAGAGTAAAGTATACTTAATCATATTTTTTTCCATTTTTAATGTCAAGGTATTAACATTAGATTAATGCTATAGTGCAGTGGCGGCTGGTGCAAAAAAATTTTGGTGGGGCACAATTAAGAAATAGAATTAATAGAAATGCAGGAATTAATAGGCTAATTGTTAAATAATCATTTAACAAGTGATATAATAATGTATCATTACTAATCTAAAACATGAAACATTCTGTATTTAAGGCATGCATAGGACTGGGATCTAAAAAAAAAAAAAAAATCTGTATTTAATTAAAAATAAAATGTATTTCATATCCTGCCCAATATTGTCCTAGAAACAATGTTCATATTGAAGGCTATAAAAACAAACATGAACTGTGTAGTATGGATCAAATAACATTAGGCCTAGGCTATATTCTAAAATTGTAACTTTACAATGTAAAATCAAAATGTTTTTTTAAAGCAGAAGTTAAATACACTCAACTAAAAAATGAAAATAAATAAAAACAAAAGAACAGACCAATTATTATTATTTTGAATACCCTACAACAGTCACTTTACACAGTTACTGCTATAGTACAAATACACTTAGTTGTATTTTCGAAATTGTACATATGGCATAATTATGTTCGCCAACAAAACCAAATTTTTAACTACAAATATTTTTAGCAAAATGTATTTTATAGATTGAACTCCGTCTGTTTGGCGCGCATGCGCGCGGCGGCGCTCGTTCACGGAAGTTTGTGCTTGCTGAAGACTCGTCCACGCCTGACTGCAAAATGGAAATATTTTCTCGACTTTCTAACATTTGCAGATGGAGAATATACCTGTGAAATGTAAATAATGGACTGAGAAAATTATTGGATGTCACTTCATCTTAAAGAAAAATATTAATGGAGGTATGTTTGTTTTCACTAATCGCTACACAAGTTAAGGTTACGTATGATGACGAAAGCACGTTAGTGCTAGCCCTCCCGGAACCCATAGAGATTGCATTGCAGTGCCTGCAGTTCGAAAAAAAAGTTCTTTGAATGGAAGTCTATGGGAGTAGTCGGGGCAAATCTCGGCCAGACTGAAATTGCCCAAAAAGAGGCGGTACTCCACAGAGCGTGACTCGATGCTGATTGGACTATATCCAGAAGCAGAACAAACAGCCTAGCAGTGACAGCTAGCGTAACTTTGGTTGATGTGATTGAAAAATTCGTCCCTTTCTCACTTTGGTGGTGCGTTGCCCTATTGCCCTAATGAAGAAACCGCCCCTGCTATAGTGATAATGTACATACATCTGTTTAATCTGTAGTGTTAAAATGCTGTATTTTGCCTCAGCATGAATGTTTTAGGGTGAGGGTTTACCTTGAAGCAAGCAGGAACTTACAAAAATAGATTTGGGTTAAACAAAACACATCAAAGATGCATGTGTAAAGAAAGAGCCTCATTTCTAGAAGGCTGCAGCCTATGACGGTACTTGAAAGTGTGTTTGTTGTTTAATCTGATTATGGCATCACCTCAACCAACATGTACCGCATTTATTTCCGTTTGTTTCATCATGCAGTGCCTCTTGATCTCCTACACACCTCCTTCCATAACAACACTAAAGTATTTCCTTTGCAGCTTCCTTTATTTTGGTCATAATCTTTTAAGCATTTATATATCCTCTGTTTATGGGTCAATTACAAATAAGGATTTCTGAGAAAAGAAAAAAATCTAATTTAAATAAATTAATTTTTAGAAAACATAATTTTTTTAAAGAATATTTTTTTTAAAAATATTATTTTTCTACAATGTATTTGAAATATACTTATATTAAATATTTGACAGCTGAAAGGTGCATTTCCTTCAGCCTAAAGGGGCTTTACATTGCTAACAGTAGAGTTTTATTTCTAAACAAACAAGTAAGCCCAGCCCAGGTGAGAAAAAGTAACACAAAAGTAACGTAACACATGACATCCCATAAAAAGTAACTAAGTAGTTACTTTTTTTAGTTCTTGTTATTATTACTTTTAAAAGTAATTTTCCCCAACACTGCTCATCATGGACCATATGGGTTATGGGTTTTAAAATGTCACATCTTGATAGAGATTGCTCACTTGTGTTGTATTAACTTTCAAAACAAATGGCTGGAGAGAGAGCGTAACCACCAGGGTTAAATTCCATGGAAAGTTTGTGTATATCAGTTGTCTCTAAGGTTTCCCCGTGGTGTATCGGTTCACTTTAAGCTCCTCCTCACCTTGTTCAGTTCCTCTTTGATGTCGCAGTTGTCTAAGCCTAGGCGTGGGTAATCGTTTTCCATCACGCCCCGGATAATGTTGGTAATTTGCTGGTAGTCCTCTGGGCTAACATGACTGAAGTTAATGTGATGTGGGATCAAGCTTGGATTGATCTCTTTGCCAAGGAAATCAATGATCTTCTTTGTGTTCCTAAGATACATTAAAGGAAGAAATTCAACTATAGGTCATTGGATCTTTATGCAGTTTTATATCATTTGTGGACTAATTTTTATTTATTAATTTTTTGAACTTGCTACTAAACTGCTCCTCATGGTTAATTTGCTTTGAACTTACATTTCTACACATTTGTCAATCATGACGTTGGCTTTGAAGCCCAGCACAGCGAACACGACTAGAGTGGCCAACACTGAGGTGAAGAAGTTAATGAAGGAGACCAGCACAGCATCGAAGTGGCAGTTGTTGTCTCGCTTGTTGTAGCTGGAGAAGGCAATAACACCACCGAAACCAAGACCCAGGGCAAAAAAGACCTGCGTGGCAGCTTCACGCCACACTTTGGGCTCCAACATGATTTCCAGCTGTAAGAAGATAGTGTAGTTTATTATTTGTCACATGCTCAATCGGGCACAGTGGTATGCTTTTAAAGGGTTATTCTTTCATTAATTATTAATTACCCTCATGTTGTTCCACACCCATTCGACCTTCGTTCATTGAACACAAATTAAGATATTTTTGATAAAATCTGATGGCTCAGTAAGGCCTCCATTGACAGCAAAATAATTAACACTTTCAAAAGGTACTAAAGACGTATTTAAAACAATTCATGTGACTACAGTGGTTCAACCTTAATGTTATGAAGCAACGAGAATACTTTTTGTGCGCCAAAAAAACAAAATAATTACTTTATTCAACAATATCTAGTGATGGGCGATTTCAAAACACTGCTTCATGAAGCTTCGAAGCTTTACAAATCTTTTGATTCAAATTGGTACAGAGCGTGTATCAAACTGCCAAAGCCACGTGATTTTAGTAAACGAGGCTTTGTTACTACATAAATGTTTCAAAACATTTTGAAATTTTAATGGTTCACGTGACTTTGGCAGTTTGATACGCACTCCGAACCACTGATTCGAAACAAAAGATTTGTTTTGAAATCGCCCATCAATAGATATTGTTGAATAAAGTCGATATTTTTTTTTTTCGGTGCACAAAAAGTATTCTTGTCACTTCATAACATTAAGGTTGAACCACTGTAGTCACATGAACTGTTTTAAATATGTTAGCTTTCTGGGCTTTGAAAGTGTTAATTATCTTGCTGTCAGTGGAGGCCTCACTGAGCCATCGGATTTTATCAAAAATATCTTAATTTGTTTTCCGAAGATGAACGAAGGTCTTACGGGTGTGGAATGACATGATGGGGAGTAATTAATGACAATTTTCATTTTTGGGTGAACTAACCCTTTAACGTGTTATATCTGAAAACATCTGAAAATATATTAATTTGCCTATGGTTAAAGTGAGAAGTCAATAATCTCAAAATGGATAAATATTTTTTTTAATCATCCTTCAATTGCTTCTTTAAACATTGGGCTGCACCACATATTTTAACATATTAAAATATTAAAGAAATACCTTGTCTTATACACTCAGTAACTCTCTAAAAGGGAAATTCTTTCATCATTTACTCACACTCATAACTTGGAACTCACACATTGCAAAACTGTAGGACTTATCCGGGTTTTTATCTAACTAAAACTAAAACTGAATAGATAATAATAGATAAATTACATTAATAGTAAAAAATAAATAAATAAATAATTAAAGTGACAACAGCACATAACTGTTTGGTTACCATTTTTCAAACATCTTTTTTTGTGTGTGTGTTTCGCAGAATAAAGAAATGCATCAATGCAAGGTCTGGAGCAAAATCAACATTTATATGTGAGTAAAAGCCTAAATTCTGGAGAGTAAATTATGACAAAATTCTCATTTTTAGAGTGAACTATCCCTTTAAATATAAATAGAAACATACTTAATCAGCTTTTTTAGCTACTGAATTGCACCCTTGATAACATAGATGTAAAATCAGCTCTAAAAAGCTTCTTCAATATATTATTTTATTTAATAAGAAAAATCAAAAATATTTCATTACCAAATCTCTTTTCCCCCCATTTCAGCAGTGCAGTGATTGTAATCGCTCTGTACTAATTACCATTTGTGTGTTAAGCAGAAGCAGTATTCTAAAGCAGAGGCAATTAATTGTGTGTTATACAAACCACCCTCTGATAAGACTCTGAAGTGACATATAACTCAACAAGGGACACATTGACAGCCCCTTGCACTGAAGAGAAATGTGACCACATCTTGTGTCTGTGTTGTGTTGTATTATGTAAAGTAGCTGGCACAGTGAGACGGTCTGCTGCATTTCAGTCTGTGCTGATGGAGGAGTTAATTCACTTCTGCCGAGTCACATCACAAATGCATGCTGGGAAATCTGGCTAGGGTATTGTTTCCATAGATACATCTACTGGACTTCACTGAACTGAGATGAGTGATACACGTGGGAATTAGTAATGGATGATTACTGTAATTCTCAATAAATTGGATTAATTGCTGCTGTGTGAACCAGAGCATGTAGAGTAAATTGGTCAAACTATTGTGGTAATGTGTTATCTGCTCACATATACACAGCGTCTTACCTTCGGGGTGAACATGTGGATGATGCCGTCTACAGAACCCTTGAGCAGGAAAGCACGAGCCAGGAAACAAATCAGCACCACATAGGGGAACAGAGAGCTGAAGTACATCACCTGCAGTCAGACATAACCAAACAGATTATCAAATAATGTCAGTGTAAAATTGCATCTCTTTTGCTATGTTAGTGTTTCTTAAAGGGTTAGTTCACCCAAAATGAAAATTATGTCATTAATTACTCAGCCTCATGTCATTCCAAACCTGTAAGACTTTGGTTCAATCTGAAAATCTGAGAGCTTTCTGTCCCTCTAGCTGCCTTTATAACTGACACTTTGATGCTTCAAAAAGTTCATAAAGAGACTGTAAAACTAATCCATATGAATTGAGTGATTTAGTCCACATTTTCTGAATTTCCAGTTGTGAAGGCTTTCTATGGAGGGACAGAATGCTGTCAGATTTCACCAAAAAGATCTTCATTTGTGTTCCAAAGATGAACCAAAGTGCAAATGATGACAGAATTTTTGTTTTTGGGTGAACTAACCCTTTAAGCTGCAGAATCATTTTCTGCACAGAGTATGCCCTCACTTGCTGACTTTGCTGACAAACTATGAGTCGACTGAATATGAAAAAAGTCGACTCATCATTGCGCCTGCTGCAGCCATGATACGGCAGCAAAGTTCCTTGATTATTACGCTGGAATGAGAGTATAGTTCCTAGCCATATCAGCCTAGAAAATCACAACTTTTCATTTTCTGTCGGTCTTAGTACACGATTTAACTACAGAAGAGTCAAGTTTTAAATAGGAAAAATATCAAAACTCTTTGGTCATTTTTAAGCGTGATGCTAACGGTCTAATCAGATTCAATGAACTATGCTAAGCTATGCTAAAAGTGGTACCGCCAGAACCAGAGATCGGCTGAATGGATTCGAAAACGGTAAAACTCAACTGTTTAACTCTAGGGGAGTTGGAAAATGAGCCTATTTTCAAAAAAAGTGGAGTGTTCCTTTAAGTTGAAGTATTACAATTACTAAAAGTAAATGAAATAAAAAATAAAGCTATATAGAAATATGTTAAAAACTAATACAAATGATACTAGAACTAAACCAAAATATTATTGAAATCTATTATTGAAACCATAAAAATAAAAGCTCATTCAAAATTCTATTAAATACTATAAAAGTATATTGATTATATACACCGATCAGGCATAACATCATTGACAAGTGAAGTGAATAACACTGATTATCTCTTCATCACAGCACCTGTTAGTGGGTGGGATATGTTAGGCAGCAAGTGAACATTTTGTCCTCAAAGTTGATGTGTTAGAAGCAGGAAAAATGGGCAAGCGTAAGGATTTGAGAGAGTTTATCAAGGCCAAATTGTGATGGCTAGACGACTGGGTCAGAGCATCTCCAAAACTGCAGTTCTTGTGGGGTGTTCCCGGTCTGCAGTGGTTAGGATCTATCAAAAGTTGTCCAAGGAAGGAACAGTGGTGAACGGGCGACAGGGTCATGGGAGGCTGAGGCTCATTGATGCACATGGGGAGCGAAGGCTGGCCCGTGTGGTCAGATCCAACAGACGAGCTGCTGTAGCTCAAATTGCTCAAAAAGTTAATGCTGGTTCTGATAGAAAGGTGTCAGCATATACAGTGCATCACAGTTTGTTGTGTATGGAGCTGCATAGTCGCAGACCAGTCAGGGTGCCCATGTTGAACCCTGTCCACCGCTGAAAGCGCCAACAATGGGCATGTGAGCATCAGAACTGGACCACGCAGCAATGGAAGAAGGTGGCCTGGTCTGATGGATAACATTTTCTTTTACATCACGTGGATGGCCGGGTGCGTGTGCGTTGCTTACCTGGGAAACACATGACACCAGGTTGCACTATGGCGGAGGTCGGCAACCCGCGGCTCTAGAGCCGCATGCGGCTCTTTAGCCCCCCCCCGGTGTCGTGCGACCAAAAGCTACAAGCTACTTTCCGTTTTGCGTTCTGACGAGATCGTCTTCAGTGTCTTCAAATCACGAACTAACATCGTGCATTACCGCCATATATTGTTATATAACGCATCTTGCGGCTTTATCAGTTAATTGGCAATTCATCGAGAAGAGATCGCCTGATGATTATGTAAGGACAAAGCATCCGTCAACTTTTTGAGAACAAAATCTTGTTATAGCTTAGTGCGCTTATCACACGGCTTATCTAATAAAATCGGTTGCTCGGATATAAGAATATTCATGCGAGAAGCGTATGATTCGCGTCTCAAAGCTTTATAACTGCATGCTGTGAGTTTGACCTGCATTTTTCTGTGTATCCAATTTAAGTTCCGGTTCGGTTTACGGTTATAATTGGAATAGAATTTCAAAAATATTGATACAAAAATTCTAATATTTTTCTAGTCTGCATTTACATTGCTTATTCTTATTCTTATTGCTGCATATTTTTGTCCCGTGTTATGGTTATGTTAGCAATTTTAAGCATGAATCCTGCATTTATATGTAGAAATCACTTCTGAAACTGCAGAGTGCAATTGGTGGTCGGTCCTCTCTTGGCATGAAAAACAAAATTTATATTAAAATTCTGAATGTATTATATATAAAGCGTGCAAAGAGAGTCAGTGTAAGATATAGGCTACATTTGAGTGTTGTATCTTTTGATATAGTTTACAAAATAAAACGGTACGCTTTGAAATCATAATTGTAGTGCGTTGCTTTGTTTTAAACATCTTACTTAAACCTTCTTCATGAACAGTTATCCAGTTATTTTTAATAAGCTATGTCATTTAAAAAAAAAAATCAAAGTAGTTTCAATGTAGCCAGCTACTTTTTGATAGTAACCTGTAGTGTAGCTAACTACTTTTTTAAAAGGGCAGCTTGACAGTAGTTTAACTACTTTAATTTATGAGTAGCTTGTAGCTTGTCAAACTACAGTTTCAGAGTAGCTTCCCCAACACTGCCTAGTGGCTCCCTGGAGCTTTTTCAAAAATGTATGAAAATGGAAAAAGATGGGGGGTGATATATATTTTTTTGTTTTTATATGGTTTCTGTAGGAGGACAAACATGACACAAACATTCTAAACGTTTTCCATTGCTGTAAAAATGTGTATAATAAATATTAAATTTCAACATTTCTGTCAACGAAGATTTGTGTCATAGAATGCGACATACGTTTCAACGCGGTGACGTCACTTTCCTGCCAAAAGCGCGCTCCCTCAGCTGGACTGAGTGGCAAAAGAACCTGCTGTGTGACTGGATTTAAACTGCGAAAACGCGAGTAAAAACAAACAAATTACACTAAAGGTTGGACTCAAAAGTGTTTCTTACAACTTGTCAAATAAACCTAATCCATGGATATTGACATGTAGCCAGGAGTCGTGTTTCCTGACATTTATATGTGCCTGATTTGATGCCGGGGAAATACATAAAGCAAATCTGCCTGTGAATATTTTATATAACTACAATATAGGTAGGTTTAAATCCGGGTAATCACTTATATCAATGTTATATATAGTACCATATTGTCCAGCCCTAAAACATATAGTTTTATAGTATAGCTTTTGTCAGTGTTTATTTTAAAACACACAATTATGCAGAATATAAGATGGAAAATATTTAATTGATGATTTGTCAACATAATATATAACAATACAATATATAGTCATAAGTCATTTTGATAGTAGGCTAATATAGCTAATATACACTTAGAGCCTGTGTTGCATTCATATAAGGCTTATACAAGGCTTTTAATTTTTTGCGGCTCCAGACAGATTTGTTTTTTGTTTTTTTTTGGTCCAATATGGCTTTTTGAACATTTTGGGTTGCCGACCCCTGCACTATGGGAAGAAGGCAAGCCGGCGGAGACAATGTGATGCTTTGGGCAGTGTTCTTCAAGGAAACCTTTGGTCCTGCCATCCATGTGGATGTTACTTTGACACATACCACCTACCTAAGCTTTGTTGCAGACCATATACACCCTTTCATGGAAACGGTATTCCCTAGTGGCTTTGGCCTCTTTCAGCAGGATAAAGCACCCTGCCACGAAGCAAAAATGGTTCAGGAATGGTTTGAGGAGCATAACAATGAGTTTGAGGTGTTGACTTGGCCTCCAAATTCCCCAGATCTCAATCCAGTCAAGCATCTGTGGGATGTGCTGAACAAACAAGTCCGATCTATGGAGGCCCCACCTTGCAACTTACAGGTCTTAAAGGATCTGCTGCTAACATCTTGGTGCCAGATACCACAGCACACCTTCAGGGGTCTAGTGGAGTCCATGCCTCGACGGGTCAGGGCTGTTTTGGCAGCAAAAGGGGGTCCAAAACAATATTAGGAAGGTGGCCCTAATGTTATGCCTAATTGGTGTATTTACAATAATACTGGTGTGACTCAGAACCTTGCGGCAATGAGAACAGTTTCTTCTCTTTATGAGTTCAGTACAATCATGAAGTCACACCCCAAACATAATTTCATAATGTTCTACTTTACAGGAATGATAATTTGGGGACTTAATGATTAATTCTTAACTTAATTCTTAAATAATATATATATATTTAATTTTATGGACATGTTTTAAATTGGTTCATATTATTAATATTTACTGTGTATTTTAGTTTTTTATGATCATGAAAACCTCCCTGAGAATGTGTGGACCATGTGTCCGATCACTCAATAGACGGTATTTTATATTTACGTTTATTTTGTAATCTTGCTTTTACTTTATAACCACAAAGCTCAAAAGGCTACTGACTCATCTCTGATTCATCAAGGGCGGACCGGACTTTAAACTTTAACTATCCCACAACTTAGAAGATTAAAAGACACTTCTCTGTGGTTCCCCAAAAGTGAAGCATCAAAAAGGTTATACAAAGATCCATTAAATAAATCTACCCTTCTTCCTGCAGACACAACTCTAATTCTACAGTACAGTATCCTCAAACACCAATAATTGTAGTTAAGTAAGGTTACTGGTTACAGTGCCACAGAACTGTGAATGGGGAAGGCGCATATAAAACCATGGCAACCGGCATTGCCATGCTTTTGTGCACACAAAATGACAAAAAAAGGAAGAAAAAAAGACTGGCAGTGTGGGATTTTTGTGTGTGTGTGTGTGTTTGTGTGTGTGTGAAATACGCTTTTGTGGGAATCTTGAATGAGAGATTGGTATTCTTTTGTGAGGTAAATCCCAGATTAGGCTTCAAAGACTGTCTTTATCCCCTTCAGAGTATAGCATATATATTCCATACTATAATATCCTTACTGACTGAGGGGCCACACTTACAGTAGAAGAGATTGCTGTCCTTTAACTGGCAATATATTGAAGCCATTTCACTGTATGTCACAATAGGGAAGAAAAGACTATTGCAACTTCCATTTCATACCAATATTAACTGCTGATCAGAAACCTCTATAGATGATGTATTGATGGGGTTAATACCCACATGACTTGAAAATCAGCTGTCTAAAGGGAACCAGGTCAAAAGTACACTGATGTCAGAGTACCACATGTGGTCTTATTCGTTTTGATGCTGCATCGCATTTCACAAAGTTATGCAGACATGAATCACATGAGAGGCCGATGGTTCTTATTGATATAGGAAGGGTCAGTGTTTGTCTCTGTGCTACTTTTAAGACATCCCTTGAGGTCTTTATTGTGTGACTAAAGGCAGACTTTCTTAGAACAAAATACAAGACACATTTCTTACCTTTCCAGAAGACTGGATACCCTTGATCATAGCAAGACACACCATGGTCCATGCAACAAACAGGCACAAAGTCATTTTCCAGTTAAGTCCTCCACTCTCAGAGATTGAATCAGAGATATCCAGGGCCACACGATACCAGTAGAATGTAGTAGCTGAACTTTTCTCACACTCTGGTTCAACATCTACACAATAACATGAAACTTATAATCTTGTAAAGCATTATAAGATTCATAAAATGTATTGTTTCTGTCTACATACAGTATGTCATATACTAAATGTATTTTAAAAATAAAAAGCATAATTTCATGGTCTTCTTACATGTATTTGTTTTGTTTTTGACCAGGGGACACTCGTGCCAAGGAAGAGGGTGCTGGAAGGACTGTGAGAAGTAGAAGAGACTCCAGCCGATGATGACATTGTAGTAAAGTGCCACAAAAAAGCACACCTGCAATAAGAGAGAATGCAGTTAACTGTATGGGCTACACACTTTACTCAGTCTACCCAAGCCTTTAAATGGTTTAATTGGTCACCTCTCCCCTGTGCAAAGACAGTGTCTGTCTTTGTTTATTTTTATATAGTGCACTTAAAATAACCTATGTCTACACGAAAGCACTGCTATTCACCAAACAGCTGGCGAAGCCGATGCCACCCAGGCGTGGACTGATGTAGTTCCACACCCCGATACTGCCCCGTCGGATGCGCTGGCCCGCTGCTAGCTCCAGGAAGAAGAGAGGAATCCCTATCGCTATCAGCAGAATGAGGTAGGGAACCAGATACGCTCCTACAAAGAGGAGAAATTATGGTTATTTATTTAGGAACCAAACTTCCACAATTTTATACACTGGACTTACAGTATGTCAGATACAGAGTATTCATGTCACAAGTGATGGTATATAAATGCAATTAAAGCAATTACCCATTGTAATCAACCATTCTTCAAGGTCAATGTTTGATCATTCTTGAACTGTGATTATTTGTGTCATATATCTCACAACATTTTATTTTACAGTTACTGTATATTTTACACTGTATTGATTGTTTTCCCCCCTTAGTTTTATGCTTATTTATTTGTCCAATTATTAGTTTGCTTGTTTGTTTTTATTTATTTCTTAACTTATTCTTATTAATTGATTAATTTTATTAATATATTTTCTTGGTTCTTGGTTTATTTATACTGCTGATTCTGTATTTTTTTTTAGTCTAATCCACTCTTATTTTGGTATTTTTTATATTGTATTTTTAATGAACTTTTATTTTAATATTTTCAGGTTTCATTTTAATTTAAGTTTTAGTAATTTAGTTTTCTTTTGTTTTATTATTATTTAGCTTAAAGTTATCTTTATTTTATTTTTAGTAATTCAACTTATTTATTACAGTTAGTAATCCAACATTTTTAATTTAAGTTTACATAAATTTTTCATCTATTATTATTAAATCTATTTTTCGATGTTAATAGTTTTAGTTAACAATAACAACATCTTGTAATTTTTGTAAAATATGAAAGAACTGATTAACTCACTGTAATTTTTTGCAAATATTTTCTCTCTTGAATTAAACTCTCATTACACAGAGCCAAATAAGGGCGTGACTGTCATTTCAAAACTGTTTAAGCATTGCCCATGGCACAGGATAGAACATTCCTTCCTTATGGGGAACAACTTTAATACAATGGCATTGCTTTGATAGTACTGTAGGTCTGTTGCTCTTTCAACATGTTGCAGTCATGTGCTTTAACACACAGGAACCTACTGAGATTCACAGACAAGTAGGATTATTTTAGACACTACCATCTGGTATATTTAGAGAAATGAATCTAATAATTGGAAACATAAACTACAGTGTCATTTACAAAAATGAAATGAGAGAGTAGGTACTGTATTTCTCAAGCTGTTCTGTAAACTGTGCTACATTTTATTTCATAACAGCTTGGTTTGTACGATCTATGTCTTCAACCTGTGTATTTTGTTGGGTGGCAACTATACAGTACAGGCTTTGGGATATCATGAAATGCCATTAACAATTTCAAGCCATTTTGTATTGATTCCCTTTGTCATTTATGCTTAATCCAATTTCTGGAGCACCTAACCCAGGCTCTACCAAAATGAAAAAACTGAGCTCCGCCACTGATTTCAGTGTTTTAACATTAAATTTATTTTGCAACCTTATTGTAGCCATCAATAGGGGTTTTTGATCTTGTGTTACCCAGGTAACTTTAAAATAGTAGAATTTCACCAAAATGATGTAATGTTTTTGCATTTCGTTTAAGGTTTGTAATGTAGGTCAGATTGGTGCGCTGTGAGACACTTGTTTAAAAATGTATGACTCTACAGGTTGTGCGTAAGATGACATCTGGCAGACTGGGGCAGCAAAACGTCATAGGTGTGTTTCTTTGAGGACAAAATATGCTGTCATTGATGGCACATACTATAGATGGTGTGGTGGTGTGCTTGCTCTGTGCTTGCTCTTGCTCAAAGACAGAGACGGCCCACACACAGTGGCCTATTTAATCTAATTACAGATCTGCACAGCAGGTCACAACACTCACTTATTATAACCTGGAAAGGAAGACACGGAAGGGTTGTGGTCATACTACAGTTTATGAAACCCAAATGGAAGACAGAAGCATTCCTTATAAAAAATGATAACTTTTGCATAGGTTGCTTTCTCTTCTGTCTTTCTTTCTAATACAGAAATCATTCACTCTGAAAGTATCTTCTGCAAATGTTACAAGGAGAACAAGGAGAGAGACATGGGTAATCTTATCTACTGTATGTCATTGCTCTCAGGGAGACCAAGGTAAGAAGCTGTAATCTGCTTTCTCTTGACATTAAACAGCTTTGTATAATCACAGATGGGTAATATAACCTGTGATTATCCTGCAACATGCAAAACGTTTCATTTCAATGCCATGCCCGACTAATGTAAGAACATAGATTTCTCAACTATTTCTAATTTTTTTTATTTTTTTTTATTGATATACACTATATGAACAAAAGTATAGGGACCTGACCATTACACCAACAGGGACTGCATTGGCATCACATTTTAAACATAGATATCAATACTGAGGTAGTCCCCCTTTTGCAGCTATAACAGGATTTCCACAAGATTTTGCAGTGTTTCTGTGGGAATTTTTGTCTGTTCATCCAGTAGAGCATTTGTGAGGTCAGGCACTGATGTTGAATGAGAAGGCCTGGCTCACAATCTCTGTTCCATTTAATCCCAAAGGTGTTCAGTGGGGTTGAGGTCAGGGCTCTGCATGAGCCATTCAAGTTCTTCAACATGAAACTCATTCATTCCCACAAGGTTGGAAGCATGGCATTGTCCAAAATGTCTTTGTATGCTGAAGCATTAAGATTTCCCTTCAATGAAAGTAAGGGGCCTAGCCCAGCCCCTAAAAAACAGCCCCATACCATTATCCCTCCTCCACCAACTTTTACAGTTGGCATAATGCAGTCTAGCTGGTAATGTTCTCCTGGGATCGTCAAAAACCCAAACTCACCCATCAAACTGCCAAATAGGGAAACGTGTTTTATCACTTCACTGAACATGTTTCCACAGTTTATGCTTAACCCCACTCCATCTGAAGCTTAGCATTGTACTTTGTGACGCAAGGCTTGCATGCAGCTGCATGGCCATGGAAACCCATTCCATTAAGCTCCCGCCACACAGTTTTTGTGCTGATGTTAAAGCCAGCGCAATTTTGGAACTCTTCAGCTATGGAATCAGCAGAGGTTGGTGTCTTTTACACACTCTGTGACTTTGTCGTCTTCCGTCTTCTTTACTTTGAATAGTATTCACTGAGCTCTTCAGAATGAGCCATTTTTCATAGATGTCTGTAAATGCAGACTACATGCTTGATCATATACACCTCTGGCAATGGGTCTGATTGAAACAGCTGAACTCAGTAATTAAGAGGTGTGTCCCAATACTTTTGTCCATATAGTGTATTTATTGATTGTAATTGTGGTAGGCTACTACTCTTATTTCAGTGACTTTCTATGGTCTCTACAGAAGTTACAGCACATTAGCTAGAGCAGGGGGTTTCAAACCCAGCACTGCAAATGTTGTATGTCTCTTTCATCTAACACGCCTGATTCAACTCATCATCAGCTCATTAGTACAGACTGCAAGACCTGAATTGTGTGTGTCAGGGAGACTTTCAAAATGTG
This sequence comes from Chanodichthys erythropterus, assembly GCF_024489055.1. Taxonomy (NCBI): domain Eukaryota; kingdom Metazoa; phylum Chordata; class Actinopteri; order Cypriniformes; family Xenocyprididae; genus Chanodichthys; species Chanodichthys erythropterus. The sequence goes on from NC_090227.1 coordinate 32,221,847, forward strand.
CAGTGCTGGGGGGCCTCCAGGACAAGTTTGAAAACCCAGAGTGCATCACTTTATTATGGTGGATCTTTGTTTGTATTGACTAAACTTTAGATGTAACTTTAGTTGCGTCTTAATTGTGTGTATTTTACAAGAAAGACCTTTGGCACTGAGGTCTGGTTTCCTGCAGACACATGCAGGAGAATTGAAGCTCCAAAATACCATTCTCTTCTTTCAATTGTGTGTATTTTACAAGAAATACCACTGGCACTAAGACCTGTTTCCTGCAGAAATGTGTCTACAGGAAATGTATATTGAGATCTTGCAAATGAGGTGTCAGGCATATGTCTGACTTTAGGTTGTCGAGGTTTTGAAATGAGGTTCCTTTGTGTTTAAGCATAAAATCAATGGTTTATTTATCAAATTTAGAGAGGAATCAAAGGGGTTCTCACAATTAAAACAAAATAATGCTGCACATTTCTGTTTTTGTCAGAAGTTTGTGTTACTGAACTGAAACAGCTCACAGTTTCAGTTTCAATTCTTGGTCCACAGACTCTCGAAGATGCTTCATTCAGTCGTGCGTGTGTGTGTGTGCGCATTACCAAATGTATCTTTCATAAGAATGTGAATAGGGACTGCAATTTAGTATGATGGTCTACTGATGGGATATACGTTTAAAAAAAAAAAAAAGGAAATTGCTGATCATATATCCATATATAGTAGTGAACATTTGAAGTGGATCAAAAAAGTTAATCAAAGTTGCCCTAAGAAATAAATTGTCCTAAGAAGAAGGTTTTAGGACAATTTAATGAAAGGTTTTGAGCCACTTCAAATGTTGACTACTAGATATTAAATTGATAATGGCCATTTTTAGACATTCATTTGGAATTACACTCTTCTTATAAAGAATTTGTTTTGCTTTAATGCTTAACCTACCACCGCCGTTTTTCTGGCACAAATAGGGGAACCTCCAGACGTTGCCCAGGCCCACTGAGAAGCCCACTTGGGCGAGGATGTACTGGAGCTTGCTGCCCCAGGCGGGTCTCTCCTCCTCTTCCTCCTCCTCCTCCTCCTCTGAGCCCACCTCAACATCCTTCTTCTTATTCTGAGTAACATCTCCTACCATTAGAGAGCTCTTCTTGAAAGAGTCCTCACATGTGTCTTCATTGGAGAGCAAATCTTTGACAGATTCCGTAACATCGTCATCGTCAATCTCTCTCTTGATGGTTTTGCTGTTTTTGGGCATTTGAAAATGTCTTTTTTGGGCGATGGGGAAGGAGAGATTCTAGGAAATCCTTTTAGGCAGGGTAGGTTTAGTTCAAAAGGGCAGGCGTAGGTCAGAGAGGAGGATTTAGTCAACAGACAAAAAAAGTGTGGGTTGATGAAAAGTTTATCTTCTCATTTTCACGGTACAGGCTTCCTATTAGAACAAGGAACAGAAACTAGACAGCTTAGTTCCCCTAAAATGATGCAATATGACATTATTTTGCATGCTTTTTTTTTTTTTTTTTTTTTTAACATGACTTATATTTACGAATTATTTTAGAAACTATTGTTTGACTGAGTTGACATCAGGCACAAATTATTATTATTAATAATATTATTATAGTATAATTTAGCGAGACTCCATCACTATCTCTTCACCCTCTAAAGACAAATCAGACAACCAGATTTAAGCAAACCAAAGCTAAGGTGATTTACAGGCAGAGAACTGTAGTTAGGATAATTAATGCATTATGTTTAGGAAAAAACCCATAGAGAGTACTTTTAATTTCGCCTTCATTAACAGCAAACTTGCTATTGCAAAACGCAAATAAGGTACAATCCAGTGTTTTCAATATAGCAGGAGGCTGTGAGTAACAGCTTCCATTTGACATCAAATGTCATTCAAACCGACTGAATCGTTCGGAACACGATCATATTTCGCATCTAAATAATTTAAGCCCTTCTTCAGAGCACGAGGTCGGTTCATTTGCATACGAACCCAAACAGACAAGAGCGCGCGTTCTGTAGTCACGTGGCCGCAGCGCCCCAGAATAAAGGTTTGAAGACTGGATTCGCAATAGATGGACAGTAAAATAGAAAATAATAGTTATTTTACGTTACTAAATCAATCTTTTGTGCCTCAAAAGCTCTGGTTTTGTACATTGTATACTAAACCACGAGTGTCCAAATGTGAATGATGCTGCGCGGCCGCTCTCGGTCGCAGCTCATGTGATTAATAGATTTCTTTCAAGGCTGCACCTTTTTTTATATAATCAGCCTCCAGCAGAGCACATTTTGGCCTCTTCGTCATTGAATTTAATGTAAAATCTTTTTTAAAATTACACCTTAATTAGCTAAACTCTTTTAAAATGAGCTCATTCAAAAAAGCATCGTTAAAATAAGGTCATGAAATCCACATAGGGTGTAAATAATATATGCTAAAGTAAATAATTTGTTATTAGCAAAGCCCATTGTGTATATATGTGTGGATCTAATTTCAATTCCGCGTATTTTAGGAAAAAAATATTACAGTTTTATAGTCCACTGACTGAAAAAAGGCAATTACGTTTATGGGAATAACAATTATTATTTTCGAATGAAATACAATATATATTTGTAAAGAGCCTCCCCCCCCCCCCCCGCCCAAATTTACTATGTCACCCATGTGCGAGGTTTCATCATACACACTGGATGTGATTGCGCAGCCGTTCTCTCATCATTCTGTATGTTAAATAAGCACAATCGAATAGAAAAAATCATTCTTACCTTATAACGAATCAAAATGAAATGAGCAAAGGTTTTGAAATGAGCTGTTTCGACCTAAATTCGGGTTATATTCGATGGTTTGGACATCTCAAATAGCCTACAATCTGATGTAAATGTGATGCAGGAGGCGCAGATGCTCTTTCTACTGTATCAGTGCCGTCCGTCCCACACGAGATGGGGGGGAGAAACTGATTTGTGTTCCCTGAAGAACTGAAATAGGCGTGTCTTATGTAGGCTATTAATATAATTTCTTTAAACAGATCAAATAATATGACAACAGAATTTTGCTTTAAAATGTGTTTTTTATGTTTGAAAAATATTTTTAAATCTAACTCCCCCATTAAATAAAACAGAGTGGTACAACCCACTATAGCGCCCACAAGCTGATTTTTAGGGGTGTACCGGTATTGTAACCTCGTGCTTGGAAATCTTGCATCAGATTTACAATAAAATGGCTGAAATTACAGATTAACACGGACTTGATTAAAGGTCCACTAACGACGCTGGAAACGCTGCTGTTGTCTGGATTGTTATTATATTTTTTGCTTTGTTTTAGAACGAAATGTACGGATCTGTAAATGATAAAAACGTGAAATTTGGACTGAAGATCTGAAATGCGCGCTCCTATTCAGGGATAAATGAAGAAATGCTCTTAAATTGCACTTTTGGGGGCGCTATAGAGAAAACAAAATTAATATATTGAGACTGATTATAATTCATGAACAATTTATAATAGTAATAAGTGTTTTAATGCACCAATTCCTTGGCTCATGCTTTTCACATCACACCCATTTATTTCCAGTCAGGAATAGTCTTTTTACCTGAGCTCAACTAAACTGGTCCAGACAGATTTAGCCTATAGAATTCTTTTGTTAATAATTATCAAAAATATTTGACTTTGAGATCAACTTGGCTTCTCAGTGAATTAGTGTGAACTATTATACTACTTATTTTTATCATGAATTTGAGGAAGCCTGCAAAATGTGATGCTGTTTAGCCAAAGGTTGGCACTTTAAATGTACATTCTAAATGTAAATAAATAGACCCTTTTCACATGTTCGGGTTTCTCGAAGCAGACATCGTCATTGTTGAATGAGAGAATACATTAAATTGTGTCCCCATTTTCTCAAGCAAAAGAAAAACTCAACAGCAGTGTTTTCATAACTTTCAAAAAGAGGGAAAAAATATATAGAGATTGGTAACAGTCAGAAGAGAGAAAGATGTAAACTTTGCCGCTGTATAGAGTACCTCAGAGATGACGTGTTTTTGTATGCAAAACCCAGAAGCGAGTTAGCATTTTAGGACTTCTGGTTCCATCGCCCTAAAGTCTATGTTTTTTTTTGAATGGGTTTTTGCTAAATCGCCTGAAATAAGGCCTGTGGTTAACAAAGGGTTGGGTTAGTTCACCCAAAAATGAAAATTCTGTCATTTGTTACTCACCCTCATGCCGTTCTACACCCGTAAGACCTTCATTAATCTTCGGAACACAAATTAAGACATTTTAGTTGAAATCCGATGGCTCAGTGAGGCCTTCATAGGAAGCAATGGACGCTTCCTCTCTCAAGATCCATAAATGTACTAAAAACACATATAAATCAGTTCATGTGAGTAAAGTTGTTCAATATTAATATAAAGCGACGCAAATATTTTTGGTGCGCCAAAAATATTCTTCAGGAAGCATCGGAGCACAAATGAATCAGTGTGTCGAATCTTCTGTTCGGAGTGCCAAAGTCACGTGATTTCAGCCATTTGGCAGTTTGACACACGATCCGATTCATGATTCGATACACTGATTCATTGTGCTCCGATGCTTCCTGAAGAGTATTTTGAAATCGGCCATCACTAAAATAAGTCGTTACTTTGTTTTTTGGTGCTCCAAAAATATTCTCGTCGCTTTATAGTATTAATATTGAACCACTGTACTCACATGAACCGATTTAGATGTGTTTTTAGTACATTAATGGATCTTGAGAAAGGAAATGTCATTGCTCCCTATGAAGGCCTCATGGAGCCATCGGATTTCAACTAAAATATCTCTTGCAGGTCTTGCAGGTTTGGAACGGAATGAGGGTAAGTAATAAATTACAGAATTTTCATTTTTGGGTGAACTAACCCTTTAAATATTTTCACGTTTTGATCTATGACATAAAACACACCAGTTATAACTCACTTGTGATTTTTTAAACCTTTATTGTGTCTTAAAAACGGAGGTTGCTAACAAGTTGCTAAAAGGGACTACTTCCTTTGGCGGAGACTTTAGACGTCATCATAACAAACAGGACATTTGGACAGCATTTCTCATAAAAAGTGGATAAGTATTCACACAGCGCAGATCATAATCAGTGAGCATGTTTTTAAATAGAGTTGTTTTCTAAATACAGTTTGAGGACCCTTGGTGGTGGTGACGTTGATCCACGACCATGGTGTGCTGTAGTCCGTTTATAGCCTACTGTTAGCTTTTTATATCTGACGACTTTATTTAGGCTTCAAAATCTATAAATGTTGTGTTAACTTGTAAAGATTATCTTGATAGACAAAGCGTGTAAGTGTCTTAACCCTTTGTTAAACACAAAGCTTATTTTTTGCGATTTTCCAAATGGGAAAAATGCATAGGCTTTCGATCAAGGGAACCCGTGTGCCGCTAACTTCCGAGTTGGCCTACAAAAACCTGTAATCTCTGATACACACCCTCAGAGCAGTGTTAACTGTTAACTAGGTTTTTTTTTTTTTTGTAATTTCTTGAAAAGGTAATACAATACTAGTGTTATAAATGTAAAAAAAAAAAGAAAATATAAAAAACTTTGCAAGATTTATGATGCTAATGAACGCGTCATCACAGTCCGTGAAAGGGTCCATTGGCATGACTGGACAGTATTTATCTGTAAAACATACAACTATTGTAGTTTAGTATAAATAATAATAATAATAAAAAAAAATAGGTAAATGGTATAAAATTATTAATTTACACAAGCCCCCCTTTTGTACTTTGCAAGCTCATGCCTCATGTTCTTTCCTAAAATTTGTTAATTTGAACATGTGTAAAAGACAAGAAAAATACAGACAATTTGAGAAAACTTTAGAATGTGCTTGTGTTAGAATTTTAGTGACTCCCACCACAGAGGGACAGTCAGTGTGAAGGTTCTGGAAAGCGACTCTGAGGGTGTGTTCACACTTGTAGTTCGGTTCGTTTGGTTCATTTGGTCCGAACCAAAAAAGAAAAAAACAAACATTTAGTCCTGGACTGATTAGCATTCAGATTGGCAATTTCATCACCGAACCAAAAGATACCGAACCTAAAGGCATAGGGATACATTCACAACCTGATTGGTCGGATTTTATGACGTAGCTATTGCCTATTTTGAAACGGAACTTACCGAACATCCAAAACAATGCTGTTTGCTGAGGTAAATGTGCTTGTTGTGTGTGCGTAGCCTGCATGTGATGGTATTTTGGCCTGCTGGAAAATCGTGAAGAGCTTATAAAATGTGTAAAGTAGTCAAAACCGCGGCGGGAATCCCTCCGTCACACACACAAACGATCTGCTGCGTGGAGAAGCGCGTCTGATGCATGGTCTGATGCCTGTGATGGGCAAACTCGCGACTATGACAAGAAAAACCGACATGCGTGAGGATTCTGTCCTTTTCATATAGCCTATCATACGAACCGCACCAGAGTTTGTTTGGAAGCGGACCGAGTCCCATCTTTTCAGCAGTCTCGGTCCCCTTGTTTGGTTCGTTCACACATGTTCAAATGAACTGCACTAACAGAGCAATCGCGCCAGGGTTCGTTTTAATCGAACCAAACATGACAAGTGTGAACGCACCCTGATACATGCTGTAGTTGTTAATTGAAAAATGTGTGACTGATTTCAAAGTAATAACTTGTTATTTAAAAGGGCACTTTGATTGCTTTCTTGTTCTCATGCAGTATAGGCTATCATCTGTTTGTGACATGTGACTGTACTGCTGATAGCTGGAAGTGATAATAATGTCAGATGTTCCTGGAACATTATGTGTTGTTACATTGCACTCAGTACATTGTGATGAGCCACAGGAGCAGTTTCCTTTGGATAAGGTTTAATCCATGACATCATTAGATGAAACATAAAGCTAATTATGCCACAGACATCTCATAAGAATTAGTAGAACTATTTAAAATATTGAAATATAACTGCATAGGAATCATTCATTATACATGTATATACGTGCATTATACATCTCCCAGGGCATCATATTGGAAATGTTTCCTGCATGTGATGATAACAAACACAAACAGTCAGTCACAGATGGCAGGTTGTTCTATCTACCTGCTAAATATTTAATGTCCTAACTACACCATGAGTCAAGTAACATGATGCATGCTGCTGTCACAAGTTGCTCTGTTCATTTTTACCCCAATACCAGATGTCCATTTAAAAATTGTGGTTGTTTTGGTTACTTGCAGGAACAACCAAATTATAATATTTTGAGTCAAAGAGTTTAATTAATCTATATGACAACTAAAAGTATACAACTATAGACACTATTCAATACATAAACAATTATTGCTTTCTTGCAGATAAAAATACCTGTGGTATTTCATGAATCCAGTCTCAAGTTTGATCCTCATTTCCTTTACTGAAATAAGTGGTACTTCCTATATATTCAAAAAACATAATGCAACAGCCATGTAATAGGATTGTGAATAAATATGCATCTGAATCAAAAACATCCATTTTAAAGAGTCCTGTACTGAATGAGTGTCCAGCAGTCACAGGACAGTAAGAGGTTTTTCACAAGACCCTGAGTGAATCAGCATTTAATGTACTCTGACACTATTCACATACCATTGAATCCCACCCATGCTGCAGTTACCTTTATCCTGATGAAAAAAGATGGATAATACTCTCCCCTCTGCTTTTTCACTCTCCCTTTATCTTTATCTCTTTCTGTCCGGTACCCTTTTATCATATCTAAACTGTCCATGTTAAAAGATAATGGAATTAATGTGGGAACTGGAGTGGACAGCGGTGCCTTCACAAGATCTTGGAGATGCTTGACAATGAGAGGATTAATTTCAATGTGGTCTTAAAAGTTTTTTTTTTCAATTTTTTTTTGTATGTCATTGGGTTCAACAAAGTCATGGGATAATCAGAGGGTTGGGAATCGTTTAAGGAATGAAACCTATGGGAAATACAGAGATACCACAGACAAAAAAGGTTTTATATCAATAGGTTCACTTTGTGAACTGCAGTGTTCACATATGAAATGGAATATTGGGTCAAGAGGGCAGTGTCATGTATTTGCACCTCTGCAAACCCCCCCAAAAAGGCAGTTAAGGTTAACATTTATAGACACTACTAGCAACATGAATGTTAGTCACCAAAGTAAACAAGTGTTAACATGAACAGAAATTAGCTGAAGAAAATCACATGAAAATGTATCAAGTGTAACGAAGCGGGATTCAGGCAGGGATCCAATGGCGAGCTTTATTAGATAAGAGCGAATCATGGTCAGGATACAGGCAGTAGATCGGGGCAGGCAGAAATCACTCACAGGTCAGGAAACAATACACAGTCCAAAGTTAGGCGGCAGAGAATCGTAAACGAGTAACAGACAGGATCGGTGACAGACAGGCAGACAGGATAATAATGCTCGGAATGGACTATATGCACGGGTTACTTCCTGGTTGTAGTTAAGCCAGCTCGAGCACTTCCGGTGAACTGTTAGCTGTTCATTCTGTAGTCGTTGTACATCGACACAAAACCATCTATGGTTGACTTTTTAATGTTGTATTTATATTTTAATGTAGTTATCACATTTACCTAATTTGCCAATAAATCAGTTTTATTGATTGCAATAAAGACGAAGCTATTGGGACTGTTTAAAAATGCCTCACACATTTTTTCCCAGCACTTCAAATGTTATTTTTAATGTGATGACCACAAACATTATTTGTTCATCCTTCTGAGATTGTCCCCATTGTAAAACCGAGCGTTTAAAAATATAGTAAATTTAACATTTGATAGAAAACACTTATCTAAAAATAAAAAAGACAGTAATTAGCATTTTAACCACCAGATGGCGGCAAAGTAGCATTTATTTGCGCACATATCAGCCATTTCTTCTAAACGTTTTTCACTTCGTTTTTGACTAAATATTAAACATTATAAAATAACTAGGTTTAAAATACATTTTGTCAATGTGAAGTATGAAATACTCACAAAATCTTATGAAAAACAATAACTTTTATTGTGAATTACACAGAAAGCGAGCACCGTGCTCTCCCTTTGTAATCACAGCAGCTGTCAGTCAGTGCAGTGCAAGATCAATGATTTCAGCACACTTGTGAAAACACACATTTATTCAATTAATCTAACTAAAGTGCACAATAAATATTTAATTTTTGAAGCTTTTTTTCCACATAAAAGTGTGAAAACTAATGGTCGAATTGAATTTAGCTGAGGAGGAACATTGAGGTACGTCTTTATTTATTTATTTTTTATGCTGTCTTGCGTTTGAATAATTAAATTAATGCTATGCCACACTATTTAAGTGACTATATTCTGATTATAAACTAAGTATTACACTACTGATGCTCAACACACCAGCAAATGACATCTCACCGGAAGTTTTCGAGCTGGCTTATATTAATGCGGAAGTTCTAAAGAACGCTCCGTGCATATAGTCCATTGTACACAGGGTGAAACAAGACTTCGCAATGAGGTGATGTGTGTGTGAGTCTTAAATAGTCCAGATAATGAGCTTCAGCTGTATGTGGCAATTGGTGATTGGTGTGGAGTGTGTGCATGTGACTGGCAGGGAGGATTATGGGAATTGGAGTCCAGGAACTGACGGAAATTGTGACATCAAGATTGAACTGTATGAACTGAGTTTAGCCACAACTTCAGTTTTTACACGCAGTGTAAAGGGAGGTGGGAAATATTTTACATCAGATTAAAGCTTAAAATAAAATAAATAAAATTCCTTTCTGCTGTGCAAACAACATATGCAATATTACCAAAACATAAAGAACTTAAAATATATATAGTTTTAGTTTTTATTAATATTTTGAATTCATTTTTATTTTTATATTTTCAATTTTCATTCTCATTTTAAAGTTGTAGTCATTTGTGTATTTTGTCACTTTTATTTATTTAATTTAGCCATTGTGAGTGGACAATATGTGAGCCCTTAAAAATGGTAAAAGGAAGAGTATATCTGCCTGTCCCTATTCCCTGCCTGTTCAAAGATCACGATTCTGCCTGCTCTCTGCCATACCTGTTTGCCACGGTTTGACCCTTGCCTGTTTAACTACGATCTCTGCTTTAATAAAGCGTGCACATGGATCCAATCCTGAGTCCCGCCTCGTTACAGTGATAAAAAGTCATGAGATAGCTTTAAAGGTGCTCTAAGTGATGTCACGAGTTTTTAAGCCAAAACATTTTTGTCACATACAGCAAACATCTCCTCACTATCCGCTAGCTGCCTGTCCCCTGAAACGCGGTCTCTGTAGTCGCCACAAGCTCCAAAAAGTCAATAAAAACAAACTGGTGCAGCCTGGACCACGAAACATAATAAACATGATCCAGCCAATAACCGACAAGAATGAATTTAAATGCGCGTTCATGACTGTTTCAGGAAGCACAGAGGGGAGGGGGAGAAGGAGGAGGAGGGAGGGTCTAGCTAGCCTCTGTTTTGTTTGACAACACTTCGAACGTCAACAGGAAGTTACTCCACCCAGGATCACTTAGAGCACCTTTAATGTTTTTGTGACTGGGCATGTTTATGCATAAACATGCCCATTGAAGTCTAATTGAAAAGTCCTACAATATGAATCATAAATTCAGTGTATCTGTCACTTGCTTTGTGGAGAAGAGAAGTGAAGTATCCTCAGCTGAACAGGGCTGCTCACACTTATACTGTTAAAGTTATAAAATGTATGGACATTTTAAGAAGGATATCAAGAACCTGTTGATAGTGTGTTGACAGTTTGTGTAGTTAGATGGTTGTGCTCCAGAAAATCAAGAATGAGGTGGCTTTGAAAGGGTTGTTTTTTTTTTTTTTTTTTTGTCTTCTAAACATTTATCACATATTCAACCCTCGTCATGAGAATTAATAAACAAATCTCGCTGTATTTTTCATATATTTTACCTTTATTCTACACCGTTGTTTCCATTGTCATTTGAACGGAATGTTACTGTTGTTTGTTAGCTTTCAATACACGGTTTTATCCTGATTAAAGCTTTACTGTAGCCGAATACATGATTGAGTAGTAGTATTTTTGTAAAAGTATCGCTTACTTTATAGCATGAACAACTGTTTGTTTATGAACATAGAAGTTGGTTGGTGATTGCAATAACTAATCTTAGGTAATAACTAGATAATAACTAGTTATTATCAGTTATTACCTAGTTATTACCTAAGATTGGTTATTACCTAGTTATTCCTAAGATTAGTTATTACTTAGTTATTACCTAGTTATTACCTAAGATTGGTTATTACATAGTTATTATCTAGTTATTACCTAAGATTAGTTATTACCTAGTTATTATCTAGTTATTACCTAAGATTTGTAATTACCTAACTAGCTAATAACCAATCTTAGGTAATAACTAGGTAATAACCAATCTTAGGTAATAACTAGGTAATAACTAAGTAATAACAATCATAGGTAATAACTAGGTAATAACTAGGTTATAACCAATCTTAGTTAATAACTAGGTAGGTAATAACTAGGTAATAACAAATCTTAGGTAAAAACTAGGTAGGTAATAACTAGGTAATAACAATCATAGGTAATAACTAGGTAATAACTAGGTAATAACAATCTTAGGCAATAACTAGGTAATAACCAGGTAATAACAATCTTATTACCTAGTTATTACCTAATTATTACCTAGATTGTTATTACCTAGTAATTACCTAAGATTTGTTATTACCTAGTTATTACCTAAGATTGGTTATTACAAGTCATTACCTAGATATATAGTTACAGTTTTTTTATTCGCTTTGATACTATTTTCACAAGGTGTACATTTTCAAAACTGTTAGTACAAAAATCCAAACTGATCACACTTGTAACACTTGTGACACGTCCCCCCCACATTTCAAAATCTAAGTTTTGTCCCCCTCACTATTTCCCAATGTCAGATTTTGTTTTGCATTGCCTGCCTATCTCTGCCGATTTCAGAGTCTCCAAATTAATCCATTCTACAACTTTTAAATGCATAATTAAATTTTTAAAAACGAAATTATAGGCTTAAGTGCATGTTCTGAAAGTTGGTCGTTTTGTCGCTATGGTTACACACACACACACGCACTGTAAATTGCGCTCTTTTATATGGCAAAAGTGGGAGACATAGAGCAAAATAAGTAGACTAGCACCAATTAAGTTTTCGTGCACTATATTCAAAGTCATCTGAAGCCATTCCATAGCTTCATGTGAGGGACAGAAGAAATATACATCGATAAGTTCACGGTCAGAAACTCGTCTTCCCTCCGCTACAGCTGTCAATCATTCAGCATTTAAACAGCGCGTCGCGTTCGGTAATGACAGTCAGCACGGTAAAACTCTCCAATATGATATATTCCCATTATAATACTTGATATGTAGATAAAGAGCTGTGGATTTGCATAAAATGACTTTATCTTGCTGGAGTTTATTGCTGTTTCTGAATGATGTCATCATACTGGCTACAGGATGTCTGTTAGATCGCACAACACAAGGACTATGAATTCGTGTCACACGCACAATAACTGGAATTTAAAAATGAAAGAAACATATGATTAATAAACTGTTAGATACAGTCAGATGTACACAGGGATTCTCTTTGTACCGTGAACTTTTCAATGCGCAGCACAACTGCGCGCTCTGACTCGATATTGCTTCAAGCGCATCATTCTGCACCCGGGATGTGCATTAGCGTTTTTTTGCTGCTGTTTTGAAGCGTTTTATATTATAATGGTTTTGCACACTGAAAGATTATTAATAGCCTATTTTGTTCTGTCGTATCTATAGCTTGTTGCCCCATTAAAAAGCTGCACAATACATTTAAAATAAGCGTATTTTAATGTTACATTAATATAAATACATATAATTATTTACATATAAATCTAATTTCATAATACAAATAGTAATTTTAAACTTTTTATTAACATTTGGATTTATAAAATTACTGTGCAAAGTTTTTAGGCTAGAATATTTTTTTGCTGCTGAATTATATACTCGCCTAGTGTAACGATTCGGGACTCATGGTAAGATCCATATGCAAGCTTTTATTAAAGCAAGAGGGTGGTCGTACAGGCAGGGGTCAGATTACAGCAAACAGGTACAGCAAGGAACAGGCGGAATCGTAGTCAGGGTACAGGCAGAAGGTCGAGGCAGGCAGAAATCACTCACAGGTCGGTATACAAAGCAAGGGTCAGGACAGGCAGCAACGGGTCAATAAACAGGAAACAGACAGGAACAGTAACAAACGGGTGAACAGGGATATAATGCTCGGAAATGTCACACTGGGTAAACAAGACTTTGCGGTGAGGTGGTGTGTGTATGAGTCCTTTATAGTCCAGGTAATGTGTGGCAGCTGGGTGTGGTGATTAGTGTGGAGTGATTGTGAAGTGAGTGCAGGTGATGAGCAATGGAGGATCATGGGAAATGTAGTCCGGGATGTGACAGGAACAGACGTGATCATGACACCTAGTTTACTTATTTATTTATTGGTCAGCTTATGAATATATTTTTATTCATTTGTTATTTTTCTCTATAATGAGATGGTGTGTTTAGTGCATTCTGGATTGGTTAACAAATCAAAGATACAGGCTCCCACTAATAAATTAATTCAACAAAGGTAACCTCTTTTGCTACATATTTTTAATGGTTTAAATGTGTACTCTACATGTTTGACCACTTACGAACTCTCATTTAGCCTACTATATGTTGTGTACATGACTTATGTGCCCTACCATCACCAATAAATAAATTACTTTTAGAGCACAAAATTGTTTACAAGAGAACAAATTTCTTTATTGATCTAGTCACTTAATTTTGCTCTCAGAATAAACCATATTTATGCATTTAAAATTAAAATGTACAAAATTTTCCCCCCTAGATGTCCACCCATCCTGTGGCAAAGCAGCCATATTGTCCATCGCATCCAGGGCGCTTGAGTCCATGGCAACCGGTGAGCTTGAGAGCGTGGCAACCGGCGAGCTTGAGAACGTTGCAACCGGCGACCTTGAGAGCGTTGCAGCCGGCGAACTTGAGAGCGTTGCAGCCGGCGAACTTGAGAGCGTTGCAGCCGGCGAACTTGAGAGCGTTGCAGCCGGCGAACTTGAGAGCGTTGCAGCCGGCGAACTTGAGAGCGTTGCAACCGGTGAACTTGAGAGCGCTGCCACTGGCGAACTTGAGAGCGTTGCCACGCTTGCGTGTGAAGCGTCCGGCAGGCTTGAGTGCGAAGCGACGACGGCGCAGGGCGATCAGCAGAGATGTGACTTGGTGTTATGATGGTAACCGCCATCTTGTGAATGTCCTTTGGCGCGGCAGCCATTACATGATTCGGCGAAGTGTCGCATTCCTCCGCGGCACCCACAGAAAAGGGAGAGCCGCTCAGCTGCAATGCCAGATCAATATAACATTCCAATGTCCCACCAGGCTGATGTAATGGCATGACGGAACGAAAAAATATCATGAGGCACTCCTCATTAAAACAAGTTAACGGTGCCAGTTCAATAAAGTCCATGACATATTCCTCAATGGATCTGTCTCCCTGACGGAGACCTATTAGCTGAGCCGATGGGTTCATGTTAGAGGTGACAGAAACACTCACGGTAGCTGCTGGATCTTGGTGTGGCGAAGTATTCTGTTGTGAATAGGAGACTCAGGCTGGAGATCCAAGTGCAGCGTTTATTAAAGTAGAGTGGTCGTACAGGCAGGATCAAAACAGGAACAAACAGGAACAAACAGGAACAGTGAGGTACAGGCAGAATTGTGGTCAAGGGACAGGCAAAGATCAGGACAGGCAGCAATGGGTCAAAAAACAGGGAACAGGCAGTAACAGCAACAAGGAACAGGCAGACAGGGAATACAGGAAAACGCTTGGAATTGCAACAACAGTTAACAATACTTCGCGGTGAGGTGGTGTGAGTGGAAGTCCTTTATAGTCCTGATAATGAGCAGCAGCTGGGTGAGGTGATCAGTGTGGATGTGGCAACAGGTGATTGGTGTGATGAGTGCATGTGATGGGTAGAGAGGATTGTGGGAAGTGTAGTCCGGGAACTGACAGGAGCAGACGGTGATCATGACAATATATATATATATATATATATATATATATATATATATATATATATATATATATATATATATAAAACCCCCTGGCATTTACTGTCCCCCCCAGGTTCAAAATCGCTCCTGCGCCCCTGTTCATTTTACATAATCACTGTTTCAAACACAATATCATTGTAATATGTAATGAGAACATTTGGTTTAATCACCGAAACACAACAGTATGATCTTCTTTCAGTTTAGTACTTTTAACAATCAGTTCATTCAATAGCAAACAATGCAAGATACATGTTTCAAATCGCCCTTGTTGCTGAAACATTTACACAGGCTACAGATGCCACAATTAGAAAATACATTTACATTACCTAAATTACATAATTGACAGAAAATCCTTAAGGTTTGTAATAGTATCTATTCAGCGTGTTATCAAAAGTTGTGAAGAATGACACAGTCATGAGGTTTTATGCAGAACAGTGTTTGCTGCCAATACAGTAAGTGTTCTCACTGTACCATATGACTGAATCTATTACTGATCTTATAGACGTTATGTTGGTATATGTGGTTTACGGGGACTCTCCATAGGTGTAATGGTTTTTATACTGTACAAACTGTATATTCTATCCCCTACACTAACCCTGCCCCTAAACGTACCTATCACAGAAAACTTTCTGCATTTTTACATTTTCTAAAAATATAATTTCATTTGATTTATAAGCTGTTTTCCTCATGGGGACAAAATTGCAAAAAAATTCTATAGAAACTATGCCTATAGAATCAATATCTATAGATATCTATAGGTGTACCAAATGATCCATTGATTAACCATTAACACTCTCGGGTCGGCGGTCACGCTGGCGTGATCACTGCGTTTTTTTTCTAACCAGTGTGAAAGAGACTCAAAATACTCTGTCAATGTTGCACATACAATTAAGAGTTATACACCATTTTAATCTGTGGAATATCTTCTTTTATTTGTGTACACTCAGAGTAACAACAAAATGTTGTGCTTTTTGTAAAATAAAGAAAACTAACATGATGCGTGATCTCTCGTCTCCCTCTGAACAAAGTCCAATCTGATAGTTCTCAGAAAATGAACTGTAACTTAGTGAATACTAATGACAAAAAAATTAGACTTATGTCTAAAAAAAACGTTGAAATGTCAGGTTTTAAATCGTGTAAGTCAAAAACAAACATTCTGTGCTTATGTAATCTGTATGAAAAGAGAGCCATGTCAGAAATCCGTGATTCAGCTCATATCCGCTAATGTGGCCACGCCCACAGAGCCAGCGCTATTCAGACGCAAATTCTGAGTCAATACATGCATTCATCGTCTCAATCATGTATTTATTGTCTTGAAAAGTGTTTTGAATAGCCATAGTTAGCGATCTCTGGCCTCTGTTAGTTCAGTTATTTCCTGGATTGCCTATTCTTCTTTAGCATTGGCATTTGTGGACTAAAAGTGCACAGAGCGCCCTCCGGCTGCGAGTATGAATTCAAAACACAGTATCCAGCTCTCATAGTGATGACAATAAATCCTGAATAAATATTACTCCTCTGTATAGAAAATTGACAAACATATGAGAATCCATCAGTATTTCTCCAAATGTGCATGCTTTTAAGCTAAAAGCCTATATGAAATGCCATAAAGGTAACATAATTGTTCAGACACTTTGCATCACAGAAATACATTATATTTTAAAGAATATAATAGAATACCATTATTTTAAATTGTAATAATATTTCACAGTATTGCTATTTTTTCTGTATGTTTGATTTACACCATGATGAGATTTGAGATATGATCAACAGAGGGTTTTTTCACAGCCTACATGACTGAAAGAGCTCATTATTTATGCAGCTCATTAGAGTTCTTTATGTGATTCTTTTGTCTTCTCAGGTGAGAATCATCCATTATTCATGATTATTCACGCCTCCACGCTGTTACGAATGGGACTCACAGGCAGGAGATCCAAGTGCAGCATTTATTTACAAGTGAGAGTGGTCGTACAGGCAGGGTCAAAACAGGAACAAACAGGAACAGTGAGGAACAGGCAGAGTCGTAGTCAAGGGACAGGCAAAGATCAGGACAGGCAGCAACGGGTCAAAAACAAGAAACAGGCATGGAATAATGCTCGGAAATGACACACTGGGTAATCAAGACTTTGCGATTAGATGGTGTGAGTGAGAGTCCTTTTATAGTCCAGGTAACAAGCTGCAGCTGGGTGTGGTGATTAGTGAGGAGTGTGTGCATGGCTGTATGTGGCGATAGGTGATTGGTGTGGAGTGAACATGTGACGGACAGGGAGAATTGTGGGAAGTGTAGTCCGGGGAGTGACAGGAACAGACGGTGATCGTTACATAACGCCCCCCTCCCGGAAGGCGCGTCCTCACGCCGTAAAAGGAACAGCTAGGGAGGGGGGGTGGGTGCATTGGAGATCTAATGGCAGACGGGGACGGAATCTCCAATGCAGCCCCAGGGACTCAGGCAGCCACGGTGGGTCAGGTGGTTCGGGCAACCGCGGCAGGTCAGGTGGCTCAGGCGGCCACGGCAGGTCAGATGGCCTGGGCAACCACGGCAGGTCAGGTGGCTCGGGCGGCCACGGCAGGTCAGGTGGTTCGGGCAACCACGGCAGGTCAGGTGGCTCGGACGACCACGGCAGGTCAGGTGGCTTTGGCGGCCACGGCAGGACAGAGCCTGAAGAGGACCACGGCGGGTCAGGTGGTTCAGGTAACCACGGCAGGTCAGGTGGCTTGGGCAGCCACGGGAGGACAGAGTCCGAAGATGACCACGGCGGATCAGAGTCCATAAATGTCCATAGTGGGCCCCAGTCCATGGGTGGCCATGACGGTACAAAGGCCGATGACGGCAGTGGCCGGGCAGGGTCCCCACCCACAAGCTCCCCACCCACAAGCTCCCCACCCTCAGGTACACTGCCCTCCCCCAAAAAGTTCTTGGGGATTTTAGCGGGGCCCGTCGCAGGTTTGTGGGCAAGGAGTTCGGGTGGCGCCGGCAGGGCCAGGCGTGTGGGTGAAGCCGGCAGCGCAAGGAGTTTGAGCGGCGCTGGCAGGGCTGGAAGCTTTGATGGCGCTGGCAGGGTTAGAAGCTTTGGTGGCGCTGGCAGGGCTGGAAGCTTGGGTGGCGTTGGCAGGGCTGGAAGCTTGGGTGGCGTTGGCAGGGCTGGAAGCTTGGGTGGCGTTGGCAGGGCTGGAAGCTTGGGTGGCGCTGGCAGCGCAAGGAGCTCGGGTGGCGCCGGCAGAGCGAGAAGCACAGGTGGCGCCGGCAGAGCGAGGAGCTTGGGTGGTGCTGGCAGAGCGAGGAGCTCGGGTGGCGCCGGCAGGACAAGACGCTTGGACGTAAGAGGGGGAAGAACAGAAGGAGCCTTCTTCCTCCTCCTCCTCTTCCGAGGATGAGGCGATGGTTCACCGACTGGAGCGGTTTCTGGAGCAGACTCACTGGCTGAAGCGGGTTCTGGAGTGGACTCCATGGCTGGAACGCCCCCTACCTCCGTGAGCACCGAAGGGGCGGCCATCTTGCCCGTAGGCACTGGCAAAGCAGCCATCTTGTCCAGCGCGTCCAGGGCGCTTGAGTCCATAGCAACCGGCGAACTTGAGTGCGTTGCAATAGGCGAACCTGAGAGCGTTGCAACAGGCGAACTTGCGTGCAAAGCATCCGACGAGCTTGAGTGCGAAGCGTCCACCGGGCTTGAGAGCGAAGCGGCCGGCTGGCTGGGGGTGCGAAGCGTCCGGCTGGCTTGAGAGCGAAGCGTCCGGCAGAGGCTTGAGAATGCCAGCCGCTCGTGCTGAAGTCAGTGGAGGATCAGCCACACTGGAACGTAATCCTCTCCGCTTTCTGACTGATTTAGAGACGTGACGTGGCTCTGGGCGATCAACGAAGGCGTGACGTTGCTCTGGGTGATCAGCGAAGGCGTGACGTTGCTCTGGGCGATCAGCGGCGACTTGACGGTGCTCTGGGCGATCAGCGAAGGCGTGACGTTGCTCTGGGCGATCAGCGAAGGCGTGACGTTGCTCTGGGCGATCAGCGAAGGCGTGACGTTGCTCTGGGCGATCAGTGAAGGCGTGACGCTGCTCTGGGCGATCAGCGAAGGCGTGACGTTGCTCTGGGCGATCAGCGAAGGCGTGACGTTGCTCTGGCCGATCAGCGAAGGCGTGACGTTGCTCTGGGCGATCAGCGAAGGCGTGACGTTGCTCTGGGCGATCAGCGAAGGCGTGACGTTGCTCTGGGCGATCAGCTGGGACATAGACTGGTGTTGTTGTGATGGTAGCCGCCATTTTGTGAGTGTCCATTGGCGCGGCGGCCATTACGTGATTCAGTGAAGTGCCGCATTTCTCCACGACACCCACAGTAAACGGAGAGCCAACAGTCAATAGCGCATAATCCAGAAAGCAAGTAAGTGATGAACGCGGTCCCTCTTGTCTAAGTTTATTCTGAAGGGGTTGATTAATGCCATCACAAAAGAAGTCAATAAGAGCACAGTCAGGCCAGTCTGCATAATGGGCAATATCCAGAAACTTCTGAATGTGGTCCTCCAGGGTACTATTACCTTGATGAAGGTGGATGAGACATATAGCTGGATCCATGCTGATGCTGAATGTGACGGAAACACTCACGGTAGCTGCTGGATCTTGGTGTGGCGAAGTCTTCTGTTACGAATGGGACTCACAGGCAGGAGATCCAAGTGCAGCATTTATTTACAAGTGAGAGTGGTCGTACAGGCAGGGTCAAAACAGGAACAGTGAGGAACAGGCAGAGTCGTAGTCAAGGGACAGGCAAAGATCAGGACTGGCAGCAACGGGTCAAAAACAAGAAACAGGCAGGAACGATAACAAGCAGGCAGACAGGAATAATAATGCTCGGAAATGACACACTGGGTAATCAAGACTTCGCGATTAGATGGTGTGAGTGAGAGTCCTTTTATAGTCCAGGTAACAAGCTGCAGCTGGGTGTGGTGATTAGTGAGGAGTGTGTGCATGGCTGTATGTGGCGATAGGTGATTGGTGTGGAGTGAACATGTGACGGACAGGGAGAATTGTGGGAAGTGTAGTCCGGGGAGTGACAGGAACAGACGGTGATCGTTACACACGCATACTGTGTTTCTTGACCAAAGATGTTTTAGAAAATTTAAATCTCTCTATTGTTTTATATGAACAAGCAGGCAGCATAATTTTTACCTCATTTTGAAGCAATTTTTTTTTTCAATAACCACGCATAAACGTTATTCCTTCAAAAACACAAACATGTACATACATGTTCCTCACATATTATTGTAGCCGAGTTTGTGCTGAATACAGTGTAATGGCACTTTTTCCATTAATATGTTTATGAACAACAGAAAAAAGCACAAATGTCAGGGCATGTCAAAACTTCTCCAAGGCCCCAAAAATCCTCAGACCCCTGAGAGTTAAGTTCAGTTGGATTAAATAATCGACAGATGTATTAAACTGAACGAAAAGAGATGCAAATCACAAGTTTGATAGTAATAGCATTATGAAAAGCAGTTACTGTGAATGAAACATTTATATAGATGAAACACTTATTTTATGTAGTGAAAAGGATACTTTGTGATTTTGTGTATTGTACTAAAACAATTGAAAATATGCTGAAATGTTTGAAAAAAGTGCACTTTTGATGATCTGTTGTGATATTAGTACTAAGAGTTTTGAAAATGTACACCTTGTGAAAATAGTACCAAAGCGAATCAAAAAACTGTATTACCTAAGATTGTTATTACCTAGTTATTACCTAAGATTGTTATTACCTGGTTATTACCTGGTTATTACCTAAAATTGTTATTACCTAGTTATTACCTAAGATTGTTATTACCTAGTTATTGCCTAAGATTATTACCTAGTTATTACCTAAGATTATTATTTCCTAGTTATTACCTAGTTTTTAACCTAAGATTGTTATTACATAGTTATTATCTAAAATCATTATCCATGTCGGCACAAATGATGTTCGACTTCGCCAGTCGGAGATCACTAAAATTAACATTAAAGAGGTGTGTGAACTCGCAAATTCAATGTCAGCAAAAGTAATTTGTTCTGGCCCTCTTCCTGTTCGTCGGAGTGATGAGATAGTTAGCAGGTTATCATCACTCAATGGCTGGCTGTCTAAGTGGTGTGCGCAGAATAATATAGGTTTCATAGACAATTGGAAAAGCTTTTGGGGCAGACCTGATCTGTTGAAAAGAGATGGTATTCATCCCTCCCGGGATGGTGCTGCTCTTCTCTCTAGAAATTTGGCAAATAGTCTTAGAGCTGAAACATGACAAACCAGGGCCCAGATCAGGACGCAGACAAACTGGCTAAACCGACCGTCTGCTAGCCGCCTCACGTCACAGAACTCAGATAATTCACAGCACATAGAAACACTTTCACCTAGATATTATCACATAGAGACTGTGTCTGTACCTCGAACTAGTAAATACAAAAAACTTCCGAAACCTTTTAAGGGTAAAAATTTAATTGATGTTCAAAAAATGAAAATCACAGATAAATCAGATAAACAAATGATAAAGCTTGGGTTACTGAATATTAGATCTATTTCTTCAAAAGCACTTATTGTAAATGAAATTATCACAGACAATAAACTAGACTTGCTGTGTTTGACAGAAACCTGGCTAAAACCAGACGATTACATTACTTTAAATGAATCTAGTCCTCAAGGTTATGATAATCGACACAATCCTCGACAGAAAGGCAAAGGGGGAGGTGTTGCTGTAATTTATAGTAATATATTCAGAATCATTCAAAAGAATTTCAAATATAATTCCTTTGAAGTGATGGTGCTTTATGTAACATTATGTAAGTTGACATTTGTGCTGGCTACTGTATACAGGCCACCAGGGCACCATACTGACTTTATCAAAGAATTTGCTGAGTTTCTATCAGAGTTAGTACTGGCTGTGGATAAAGTCCTTGTTGTTGGTGATTTTAATATCCATGTAGATAATAATAAAGACGCATTTGGATTGGCATTTGCAGATATTTTAAACTCTATTGGAGTTAGACAACACGTGTCAGGACCCACTCATTGTCGTAATCATACCCTAGATCTAATACTGTCGCATGGAATAGATATTGATGCTGTTGAAATTCTACAGCAGAGCGATGATATATCAGATCATTATTTAGTCTCGTGTATAATACAATTAGCCAAGGCTACAAAACCACCACCCAGCCATAAATATTGTAGAACAATCACGTCTACCACTAAAGATTGCTTTATAAATAATCTCCCCGAGCAGTTTCATCGCCTTAGTATACCTGACAACTTAGAAGAACTTGATGCTGCAACAGAAACTATTGGCTCTCTCTTTTCCAGCACATTAGATGCAGTCGCTCCTTTACGTCTAAAGAAGATTAAGGGAACTAATCCAACACCGTGGTATGATGAGCACACTCGGGCTCTAAAACGAGCTGTTAGAAAAGCTGAACGTAGTTGGAAGAAAACAAAACTAGAAGTTTTTCGCCTTTCGTGGAAAGAAAAAATGATTGAGTACAGAACAGCCAAAAGAAATGCTAGATCTACTTATTTTTCAAATCTCTTAATAGAAAACAAACATAATCCTAGGTATTTATTTGACACAGTGGCTAAATAAACTAGAAACAGAGATTCAACTGCTGACGTTTCCATAGAGCACAGCAGTAATGACTTTATGAACTTCTTTACTTGCAAGATTGATAATATTAGAGAGAAAATTATAAACATGCAACCGTCTACAGTTTCGCTTCAGACAGTGCACTGTAGTGTCCCTGAGGTAAAACTAGAATCATTCGCCGCTATAGGAGAGGAAGAATTATCTAAACTTATCAAATCATCAAAATCAACGACATGTATGTTAGACCCAATGCCGACTAAACTACTGAAAGAAATGCTTCCAGAGGTCGTAGGTCCACTTCTTGATATAATTAATTCATCTTTAACACTAGGACACGTGCCAAAAACCTTTAAGCAGGCTATTATCAAACCTCTTATTAAAAAACCTCAACTAGATCCGAGAGATTTAGTAAATTACAGGCCAATCTCGAATCTACCTTTTCTGTCAAAGATACTAGAAAAGGCAGTTTCAACACAACTGTGCTCCTTTTTAGAAAGAAATGGAATCTGTGAGGATTTCCAGTCAGGATTTAGACCATACCATAGTACTGAGACTGCTCTCATTAGAGTTACAAACGATCTACTCCTATCATCCGATCGTGGCTGTATTTCTCTATTAGTGTTATTAGATCTCAGTGCTGCTTTTGACACTATCGATCATAACATTCTTTTAAAAAGACTTGAAAACTATATTGGCATTAGTGGAATTGCTTTGGCATGGTTCAAATCATACTTATCTGACCGTTATCAGTCTGTGGTAGTTAATGAAGAGATGTCGTATCGATCACAGGTTAAATATGGGGTACCACAAGGCTCAGTATTAGGACCGTTGCTTTTCACTCTGTACATGCTGCCCTTAGGAGAGATAATTAGGAAGCATGGTGTTAGTTTTCACTGCTACGCTGACGATACTCAGCTCTATATTTCCTCGCGCCCTGACGAAACCTACAAATTCACAAAACTAACAGAATGCATAGCTGACATTAAAAACTGGATGACAAGAAATTTCTTATTATTAAATTCAGAAAAAACTGATATCGTAATCTTTGGACCAAAAACTTCCTCACGAAAAAACCTTGAATACTCTCTAACACTTGATGGGTGCTCCATTAAACCTTCGTCCTCAGTTAGGAACCTGGGTGTGCTCTTTGATACCAATCTTTCATTTGAAAGTCATGTTTCTAGTATCTGTAAAACCGCCTTTTTCCATCTAAAAAATATATCTAAATTACGACATATGCTCTCAATGACAAATGCGGAACAGTTGGTTCATGCATTCATGACCTCAAGACTAGATTATTGTAACGCTCTACTGGGTGGTTGTTCTGCTCGGCTTTTAAACAAACTACAGTTGGTCCAAAATGCGGCAGCTAGAGTTCTTACTAGAACCAGAAAGTATGACCATATTAGCCCAGTTCTGTCAACATTACATTGGCTCCCTATTAAACATCGTATAGATTTTAAAATCTTGCTACTTACTTATAAAGCTCTAAATGGTTTAGCTCCCCAATACCTAAGTGAGCTCTTAATGCATTATAGTCCTTCACGTTTATTGCGATCTCAGAATTTAGGCCAGTTGATAATACCCAGAATATCAAAATCAACTGAAGGCGGCAGATCCTTTTCCTATTTAGCACCTAAACTCTGGAACAATCTTCCTAGCATTGTTCGGGAAGCAGACACACTCTGTCAGTTTAAATCTAGACTAAAAACACATCTCTTTGCTCTTGCATACACATAACACATTATCAATACATTAACATTTTTCAAATCCGTTAAAGGATTGTTACGCTGCAATAATTAGGTCGGCCGGAACCGAGAACATTTCCTATAACACTAGATATACCTGTACATCAGAATAAGAATGGCATCTACGCTAATATCTGTCTCTCTGCTTATACTGAGGTTTGCCGGGTGCTGGATCCAGGCCGTATCCAGATCAGATGGAGAACCTGCGTCT
Organism: Chanodichthys erythropterus; assembly: GCF_024489055.1. Classification (NCBI taxonomy): domain Eukaryota; kingdom Metazoa; phylum Chordata; class Actinopteri; order Cypriniformes; family Xenocyprididae; genus Chanodichthys; species Chanodichthys erythropterus. The sequence goes on from NC_090227.1 coordinate 32,246,419, forward strand.
GGACCTGACTACAACGTAGCCCAGGAGACAATGGGCCTAAAGATCCAATTCTGGCTGCATCTATAATTCAGATTTTTAATCCCCGTATCCGCTTACATATATTTATATATAATCTATTTTTAATCTCTATAATAAAAATGTTTAATTCAGATTTTGATCTCCATATACATTTACATATATTATATATATCTTCCAAGGGGTTTTTTCCCTCCTAGGACTTTTTTCCCAGTGCTAGCACGCTGGGTTTTTCTCCTAGGGGTTTTTTTCCACCCCTGGAAGTCAGCTGACATTGGCTTAATGTAGCACCATCTTGTATATGTTACATATTACCACGCTTGTTTGTACAGTTTATTTTTAACCACTTCCCTTTTTTCTGTGCTTCTAATATGTAAAGCTGGTTTGAAACAATTACCAATTGTAAAAGCGCTATATAAATAAATTTGACTTGACTTGACTTGATTATCTAGTTATTACCTAGTTATTACCCAAGATTTTTATTACCTAGTCATTATCTAGTTATTACTTAAATAGTAGGTAATAACTAAGTAATAACTAATCTTAGGTAATAACTAGATAATAACTAGGTAATAACCAATCTTAGGTAATAACTAGGTAATAACTAATATTAGGTAATAGCTAGATAATAACTAGGTAATAACCAATCTTAAGTAATAACTAGATAAAAACTTGGTTATAACCAATATTAGGTAATAACTAGGTAATAACCAATCTTAGGTAATAACTAGGTAATAACCAATCTTAGGTAATAACTAGATAATGACTAGGTAATAACTATCTTAGGTAATAACTAGATAATAACTAGGTAATGACTTGGTAATAACCAATCTTAGATTAAAAACTAGGTAATAACTAGGTGATAACTAATATTTGGTTATTACCTAGTTATTACCTAAGATAACAGATAATAACTAGGTAATAACCATTCTTAGTAATAAATAGGCAATGACTAATCTTAGGTAATAACTAGGTAGTAACCAATCTTATGTATAACTATATAATAACTAGGTAATAACCAATGTTAGGTAATAACTAGGCAATAACTAGATAACTAGGTAATAACCAATCTTAGGTAATAACTAGGTAGGTAATAACTAATCTTAGGTAATAACTAGATAATAACTAGTTATTACCTAGTTATAACCTAAGACTGGTTATAACTTAGGTAATAACTAGGTAATAACTAATCTTAGGTTATAACTAGGTAATAGTTATAACCTAAGACTGGTTATAACTTAGGTAATAACTAGGTAATAACTAATCTTAGGTAATAGCTAGATAATAAATAGGTAATAACTAATCTTAGGTAATAACTAGATAATAACTTGGTAATAACCAATATTAGGTAATAACTAGGTAATAACCAATCTTAGGTAATAACTTGGTAATAGCCAATCTTAGGTAATAACTAGGTAATAACCAATCTTAGGTAATACTAGATAATAACTACGTAATAATCAATCTTAGGCAATAACTAGGTAATAACTAAGTAATAACTAATCTTAGGTAATAACTATATTATATAGTTATTACCTAAGATTAGTTATTACCTAGTTATTAACTAGTTATTACCTAAGATTGGTTATTACCTAAGATTGGTTATTACCTAGTTATTATATAGTTATTACCTATCTTTTTACCTATTTAATACCTATAGTATTTACCTATCTATTACCTAATTTTTACCTAGTTATTACCAAGTCATCACCTAAGATTGTTATTACCTAGTTATTACCTAAGATTGTTATTACCTAGTTTTTACCTAAGATTGTTATTGCCTAGTTATTACCTAGTTATTACCTAAGATTGTTATTACCTAGATATTACCTAGTTATTGCCTAAGATTATTATTACCTAGTTTTTACCTAAGATTGTTATTACGTAGTTATTACCTAGTTATTACCTAAGATTGTTATTACCTAGTCATTATCTTGTTATTACCTAAAATAGGTAATAACTAGATAATAACTAGGTAATAGCTAATCTTAAGTAATAACTAGATAATAACTAAGTAATAACCAATCTTAAGTAATAACTAGATAATAACTAGGTAATAACCAATCTTAGGTAATAACTAGATAATAACTAGGTAATAACCAATCTTAGATAATAACTGCGTAATGGCTAAGTAATAACTAATCTTAGGTAATAACTAGGTAATAACTAGGTAATAACCAAAGATTAGTTATTACGTAGTTATTACCTAAGATTGGTTATTACCTAGTTATTATCTAGTTATTTCCTAAGATTAGTTATTACCTAGTTATTACCTAAGATTCATTATTACCTAGTTATTACATAAGTTTGGTTATTACCTAGTTATTATCTAGTTATTACCCAAGATTAGTTATTACCTAGTTATTATCTAGTTATTACCTAAGATTAGTTGAAGAGTCCATTTGCAAAAACAGTTAACTCTATTTTTATTAATTCTCACAAATCATGTTGATTTGATGTTTTTTTATTGTGCATTCCAAGTAACATCAATCAAACTGCAGTTGGGTTGTTTTGATAAAGTAATAATAACTCTAAAAAATACAGGTAAATAAAAAAATTAAAGTTAATTCAAAGTATGTTTTTTGTATATATTAAAAGTTTGTTTTTTAGCAAAAGTAGATAACTCCAATAGTCGTTTTTTGGCAAAAGCAGATAACTCCACATTTCATATTTCACATGTTTCAGCGTTAAACGAAACCCAAGTAATTACTTTGTTATTGCATTTAAAACACACTCAAACTCACATGTACCTAAATAGGTAATAACTAGATAATAACTAGGTAATAGCTAATCTTAAGTAATAACTAGATAATAACTAAGTAATAACCAATCTTAAGTAATAACTAGATAATAACTAGGTAATAACCAATCTTAGGTAATAACTAGATAATAACTAGGTAATAACCAATCTTAGATAATAACTGCGTAATGGCTAAGTAATAACTAATCTTAGGTAATAACTAGGTAATAACTAGGTAATAACCAAAGATTAGTTATTACGTAGTTATTACCTAAGATTGGTTATTACCTAGTTATTTAGTTATTTCCTAAGATTAGTTATTACCTAGTTATTACCTAAGATTCATTATTACCTAGTTATTACATAAGTTTGGTTATTACCTAGTTATTATCTAGTTATTACCCAAGATTAGTTATTACCTAGTTATTATCTAGTTATTACCTAAGATTAGTTGAAGAGTCCATTTGCAAAAACAGTTAACTCCATTTTTATTAATTCTCACAAATCATGTTGATTTGATGTTTTTTTATTGTGCATTCCAAGTAACATCAATCAAACTGCAGTTGGGTTGTTTTGATAAAGTAATAATAACTCTAAAAAATACAGGTAAATAAAAAAATTAAAGTTAATTCAAAGTATGTTTTTTGTATATATTAAAAGTTTGTTTTTTAGCAAAAGCAGATAACTCCAATAGTCGTTTTTTGGCAAAAGCAGATAACTCCACATTTCATATTTCACATGTTTCAGCGTTAAACGAAACCCAAGTAATTACTTTGTTATTGCATTTAAAACACACTCAAACTCACATGTGCACACAAAAGCGCACACACACTAACAGATCGACACACACACACACACACACACACACACACACACACACCCATCCACTCACTGTGCACACACACACAGATCGGCACACAAGTACTCTCTCTCTCTCTCTCTCTCTCTCTCTCTCTCTCTCTCTCTCACACACACGCATCCATGCACGTGCGCGCGCACACACACACGCAAAAGAACACCCAAGATTTCTGCATGTAAGTCGTGTATGGTGTTCAAGAAATGTGTCAAGAAGTGTGAGTCGAAATTATAAATCCTTGATCACTTTTAGTCAGCTTTGACAAAACTTCCCTCAGCTATTGCGTCTTTTTGAAGTGACTAGAAGCCTTGTCACCTGACCTGAATACTATGCGCTGATTCACTAAAACGGACTTATCGGTTTCTGTACACCGCCCATGTAAAGATAGAATATTCAAGCCGTTTATCCATTTTTTATTTATTTATTTATTTTTTTTCATTTGGCGGATTAGAACGAAAAGTGTGATTAAAACGAAAATAAAAATATGAAAATACGACTCGAGATTTGTTTATTAATTCTCATGAGGAGGGTCAAATATGTGATAAATGAATGCTTACTTCGTTTTTCTGTTACCTTGATTACTTTCCCCATGTAAGCCCTGAGTTTTCCCAGTTCTGTGTTCAGTCTCATTTGCGTTTAAGTTGGAAGTGATTGTGTTTTTCCATGATTCTCCTGCAAGTTCATTAGTAGATTGTGAAATAAAGACTTTCTGTTTATTCTCCAATGTTGTGCCCTCATTACAGCCACACAACTGTAACAGAAGACCGAACTGAGATTGGATTTATTTTTGCGGCGACAAACTATCCGGTCCAAGGCACACCTCCCAGTGAATGGTCTTCGGGGAGATTTCGCCACGTTTGAGGAGTGGGTGCTGGTGAACAATGGGCTTTCACAATCTGCCCCACTGATCACTAGCCCCATTCTGGACCCAGAGCCCAGCCAGCCACCGCCCACACACTGCACGGAGTTAATGTCAGAGCCCACCACAGATGGAGAGCAAGAGCCTGCCACGATGCATGAGCCAGATAAGAAGACTGAGCACACCATTGCCCCGGAGCCCGAGCCCCACAGAGAGTCTAACCAGGTGCGTGAGCTAGGAATACTGTGCATCCCAGAAGGTGTGCTATTGGAGTACAAGGCCATGGAATGGAGCCCCGCCCACACTACTGATGATGAGGGTGAGCTGCATATGGCCTCTGGGAATTACAATGAGAAATTGGAAGATAATATTTCCCCGTGTCTCCTGTCCCCGCTGGTTCCGCCCAGCTTCAAGTCACCTGGGTCTCCGCTGGTCCCGTCAAGCTCCATGTCTCCAAAGATCCCAGCTAGCCTCCGTCTCCCACCTCCTTTGCCCATAACAGCCAGTTCCTCAGCCCACCTCCGCTGTTTCGCTTCAGTCCCTCGGCTCATCCTCTGACTCCACTCTGCTCCACGGATCCACCGCAACACAAGGATCCCCTGCCTCTGCCTTCAGCCGTCGAGCCTATCACTCCACCTAGGCGACCATTGGCGACCAGTCGGCTCCACCTTGACTCTTACCTCCCTCGGCTCCACCTGGGACCATCGCTCCTTATGGCTCCACTGGGCTTCCTTGTCCCTCTGGCTTCACCACAGACTTCTGGGTCTCAGGCTGCTCCTCGACCCTCAACCCCTTTTGCTCTGTCGGGTTCCACCTTCCTTCCGGCTCCACCTTAGTCCTCTGTCCCACCAGCTCCGCCTCAGTCTTCTGGCACCCTGGCTCTTCTGGCACCTCAGATGCTTGTCACTGCAGCTCTGCCTTGGTTGCCTGAACCTTCAGTGTCATGTGGTCCCATCAACTCTCTGTCTCCACTTGGGTCTCCACCTCCATCGGCTACAGCTCCGTCTGTCGCCCTCCTGGTTATACCTGCCAAATCTCCACCATGGCTCCTCCCTCCATTGATTTCACAGTGGGCCTTTCCCAGTTGGCTCATCCTGCTCCTGGCTCCTCCCACTGTCATTGCCACCCTGCGCTCTCCCTCTGTTATCTCCTTCAGTGTCTTACTCTTCGCCTGCTACATGTCCTCCTCCAGAACCCCCTCCCTCCTCGGTTGGACTTGTTACAGCGCAGGATGCGCCTTCTGGGAGGGAGGATTAATGTAACGTTCTATATCTGTTTAGTTTCATTGTGTTTTCACTCTGTTCCTGAGTTACCTCAGTTCTGTGGTCAGTCTCATTTGCATTTGTTGGAAGTGGTTGTTTTTCCGTGATTCTCTTGCATGTTCATTATTAGATTGTGAAATGAAGACTTTGTTTATTCTCCAATGTTGTGCGCTCGTTACAGCCACAAACCGTAACAAACGATATGGTTCTAAATAGAATTTTTGAGTAAAGAACCTTTAAAGGACCCTCTTTTTTAGATTGCAGTAATTCTATGTAGTTTATAATAGTAGCCTATAAGGAAGAATCTACAGTCACAGATAGCAGCCCAGAGCGAAGCCACCTTTTATTCAACAAGTTCTTTCTCTCTCACCCACTCTGAAAAAAAAAAACGAATGGAAACAATTAGCTTGAGAAGCAATGACCAGATAAAAGCAACAGACCAGTAACAGAAAACCCTTTACAGTATAAACACAGGGGCACTATCCAAACTTGAGCTCTGTTCAGAGCTGAGCAGGCTTTGACTGTCCTAATCTGCAGTGTAAATCTGCAGCCACTGCCTGTCTAGTCCCTGTCTGGGTTCCAAGCTCTCAGACAAAAGCTCGGGACACTTGCCCACTAACAAAGGGGTCAATGCCACTCCTCGCTAATTGAAGCGGACAAGGCTTGCTGATGGGGCCTTTTTGAGCAATTGAACTTGGTGAATGCTTCTCCAGGATCTGATGAAACATAGACAGTTGGTTTGACTTCAAAAGCAGACTCCTGCAGCCACTCAGACGAACCTATAATCAAAATTTGTCCAGTTTCTGGAGAATAAAATATGTATTTGAATGCTCTGGATGAATTAATGTAAATAAACAACACAATCTGTCATGACTTTGCTGGTCAATAGACCCTGTAAAAGTACAGTTCAGACCCAGCTAACAGGTAACATTCTCAGAACTTCTCTAACGTTCTGGCAAGTTTCTCTCAAAGTTATGAACAAGTTCTCCCTGTAATGATAATGGAATGTTGTTTCAAAGTTATCTGGTCTTTAATAACATTATCAAAACATTAGCACAAAAAATGTTGTTTATACATCATTCATGGGATGTTCTTGTAAAACAAAGTTAATCTGCAACATATTTTTGTTAGAGATCAGAAATGATTCTGCTAGTAATTCTTAATCAATTGATTAATGTCATCCTCCTTGTGCAATCAATTTGTGTCTGATGTATGGTGAGATTGTTCAAATAGTTGCTAACAATAAAATACTATTTTCCAATTTAGTGACTGGTCTTTTTTGATTCAATTTGTTCTGATTAATCAGGCCACTAGAAGGACCTGCTTTGAATGAATTATGGGGCGCCACTAGGGGGCGCCAAATATAAAAAAATAATAATGTGTGCTGGAAATACTGTACCTTCCCATATAATGACTTTCCAGAGTTGCCTTATTTTTTTAAACACATTTACATTAAAATATAACCCTGAACTGATTACAAAGCAGTCAGAAAATATTAGCTGTTACAGCACAAGGGTTCTTCTTCTTCATGAAGTTTGTCCCTCACGCCACTCTGTACTTTGTTGTCCATAGCAACTGCAGTGGACGCAAAACTTCAAACATGAGGTAAACAGAGAGAAACAGGTGATGTGTATCCAATAAACACGGTCAGGAAAATAAAGTGTTTGTTAAATACTTACAAGATGCGTTTCTATCATCATTATTAGTATTTTTATGCTGTTGTTAAGAGTTGACACTGATATAGTTTACTTTAGTTGCATATTTGCGCGTCTCCTGTTGCCTCGCGAACAAATACATTTCCAGGGAGTTTGTTGTCTTTTGTTCCGGACTCAATGATAGTAATGGATGACATCGAACAGGCAATAGATGAGGAGTTGATGAAATTAAATCTACATCCTTCTGAAAATTATTCAGAGTCAGACGATGACATCGTTGTTTTTTTGGATGGAAATGTAAGTGGCTATTTTATTTATTTTGTTATTAATTCAGTAGACTTTTCAAAATTGTATTTCAACCCACTTTATTATGAAAACTTTATTTGAAGATTTAAACCAAAGTTATATTGTATTCAATCTTTATAAATTGAATTACTGGTGAAGAAAAATTATCATGGGTTAAAACAAACAAACAAACAAACATAACATTTACATCGAATATGATAATCTATTCCATGTTTGTGACATTAAGAAGACATAATTTATAATTCAAGAAGTTCATCCAAAAAGATGTACGTCACTACATCACTGTCAATCACCTCTGTTTTCACAAAAGCTACGTGCAGAAGATGAGCTGCCTGACTCAGTACTCCTATATGTTGAAGCTTCAAGAAATCGTATGAATGCCTTTGAACAATTAATCATTGAAGATCTTGAAGAAAAGGGTGAGAAAGTATTTTTAAAACATCTTAAATTCTATGTAAAATAGTTGAGGTGTTACATTGTTTTTCCCTTTTCTGGTTACCCATAGACTTGTCAAGCCAAGAGCTGCCTCACATTAATCACAATGATAATCCTACAAATGAACCAGCTTCAGATTTCATAGACGACCCCATGAAGTGGAAAGAGAGAGTGAGTCATGGTTATTTGTTTGTGGTTAAATGGAAATGGGATTATTATCCTATCTGAGTCATCACAGAGGAAAGGAGTGTCTGTGTTTTGTCCTTAACTTAACCTTTAATTCAGTTTGTCCCTCACAGTAGCAAATGATCTGTATATATCCCAGTTTTGTTTTGATTAGTCAATATGAAATTACCCTTGTTTATCCTCAGACATGCAGCATATTGCTCAGATAATGAATTGCATAAATCCTATTTTGTTAGTGTATGAATATTATAAAAATGCATAAGTTTTTGTCAGATAATCTCTGAATTAGAGGAACAAGTTGGACTTCTAAAAGACGTTGACCCACAGAATGCCCAGCAGGAGATTCCAAACATGTCATGCATGGAAGGTACATTTGCTGTAATGATGTGGTTAGATGGGCCTGTATTTTGAGTTTATTAACACTAGTAAAAACCTAGGTTAAATCCGCACTAATATCTGCAATGGTTTTGCATAGATTGCTTATTAACCTCTTTATATTCACAGAATTGTACATTTACTCTGTTTTTAGATGGAACCGAGCATGATACATTCACTGAGATTGAATTGCAACTTAGTCTCGAGTGGAGAGAATTAGAGAAAAGACTCAAAGAGGAAGAGGAGCAGAAATTAACAGGACATGAGGTGGAAAGACAGCTGCATTTGAACTCGGAAAGAGAAGAAGAAGAGAGAAGGCGGAGAAGACTGATGGAGTTTGAGGAAGAGCTGAGGAAGATAGAGGAGGCCACTCTGGTAGGACTGTCTAACATTTTTTTTTTATAGTTATATATATTTTTTAAATTAAAATTAGGAGAAAAGTTGATTGAATAACAAAATCAAAATTCTATATGCCAATAACAGTTTCAAAATGCTGGAGTTAAAAATGAAGTTCACCACACAGAAGATCCTCAATTGGAGCTGGATAAACAGCAGGTGAGTTTAATATGCCTAAGATTGTTGGAGATACTCTTTTAATAAATGTGGCAAAAGCCCAACACATAAAAACTAAATAAAAGTAATGCATATATGTATAAAAATAAATATTTGTAAATATATTAATAAATTGTGTTGGTGTATTATGTTAAAATCATTTAAACACACATTTGAGACAATTAGTCCAGTGTATATGTCAAGTCAAGTCACCTTTATTTATATAGCGCTTTATACAAAACAGATTGTTTCAAAGCAGCTTTGATAGTAATAACAGAAAAATGATTCAGTGATACAAACATAACTGACAAAAAGGAAATCAATGTCATTGTTCAGCTGAAGTCGGTTCAGTGTTGATTCAGTTCCGTTGTAAAGATCATCAATTATGAAATTAGTGCATTTAACCTATAAAGCAGTTCTGCTGAAAATAGTGATGTCATCTTCCAGCTCAGTTCAGTTCTTATCTGATAGTGTCAGTTCAGTCAAATCAACAATATTGTTGAATATTAAGTGACCCCTACTTAGCCAGAGGTGACAGTGGCAAGGAACCCATACTCCATCAGGTGACAGAATGGCTTTGTTGGTACCATGAAACTGATCATCAGCTTTCTCTCAGGCAACATCAGCAACGAACAGCCAATCACATGCTGTGAAAGAATGAAACAAAGATTAAAAGATTGAAGAATATGAAGTGTATAAATGCACATAGCAAGAATAAAATATGTTGCTATATCAGTGCAAGTGAAAGTTATTTATCATTATAGTTATTATCGGTATACTGTATATTTATAGTCATTTGAATTAAATACTTAATAAATTGCTTATGTGTAATGGATTAGAGGTATAATAATTATATAAATAATATATAAATCATATAAAATAATTATAATAAATGATTAGTGCTAAAAGCCAGACAATTTTGTCTTTAAAAATCTTTTATTATGTAGCAACCTTTAATTTGGAGCAAGAGAAACTGGGGGAGCTACTTTATTGCTCCAGACATGTCACTTTGCTCACAGCTGATTGGTCCAATTTTGGTTTGAGATCTTTTACCTAGAACGTAACCGGCCTTGGAGTGTAAGTTACTATGGCAGTGAACACTGCTAATAGCCAAGCCACTTTCATGGTGCCTGAAGCCCAGGGTTGGCACAAACTAAACTGAAACATACCTGGCTATCCACCAAAACTGGCTTCTGTGCATCAGAATGGGGAAGAAAGTTGATTTAAGTGACTTTAAACGTGACATAGTTGTTGGTGCCAGACGGGCTGGTCTGAGTATTTCAGAAGCTTTTGATCTACTGGGATTTTCATGCACAACCATAGGGTTTACAGGGAATGGTAAAAAAAAAGAAAAAGAAAATAGTGATTGGCAGTTCTGAGGGCAAATGCCTTGTTCCAGAGGTCAGAGGAGAATAGCCAGATTGGTTTGAGCTGATAGAAAGGCAACAGTAACTCAAATAACGTCTCGTTACAACCGTGGTCTGCAGAAGAGCATCTCTGAATGCACAACACTTTGAACCATGAAGCAGATGGGCTACAGCAGCAGAAGACCACACCGGGTGCCACTCCTTTCAGCTAAGAAAAGGAAAAGGAGGTTACAATTCTCACTGGCTCAACAAAATTGAACAATAGAAGATTGGAAAAACATTGCCTGGTCTGATGAGCCTCGATTTCTGTTGCGACATTCAGATGATAGGGTCAGAGTTTGGCGTGAACAACATGAAAGCATGGATCCATCCATGGTTCAGGATATTTTCTTGGCACATTTTGGGTACCAATTGATCATCATTTAAATGCCACAGCCTACCCGAGTATTGTTGTTGACCATACCCATCATTTTATGACAACAAATGGCCTCCACAGTCACCAGATCTCAATCTAATAGAGCACCTTTGGTATGTGGTGGGCTGGGAGAGTTGCATCATGGATGTACAGCCAACAAATCTGCAGCAAATACATGATCATGTCAATATAGACCAAAATCTCAGAGAAATAGCCCCGTACTAGCAAGGTGTACCTAATGAAGTGGCTGGTGAGTGAATGTGTGTGACTGTGTGTGTGTATATATATGTGTACCAGTCAAAGTTTTTTGGTTAATTTCAGAACTTAATAAGAAAACTGGAGGAGCAGATGGAGGAGGAGAAACAGGCTTTTGAGGAGGCTCAAGAGGAGGAAAGAAGGAGAAACCAGAAGCTTCAGTGCAGAGCAGCCACAAAGATTCAAGCTGCTCTAAGAGGAACATTAGTCCGTCGCTGGAGCAAAAAAGAGCTGAGAAGAAAGAGAGAGGAAGTGAAAAGATATGAGGAGGAGAAGAAAGAATGGGAGAAAAAGAAGAAGGAGAGGGAGGAGCAGAGAAAAAGGATTGAGGAGGAAGAGCACACACAGAGGGAGGAAATGGAGAGACGGAGAGCAGATTATGAAAGAGCGAAAGAACAAGACCGCCATCGTCTGGAGAGAGAGCAAAGACTTGAACAACAGAGGAGGAAAGATGAAAAAGATAAGGAGAGGAGGAGGAAAATTGAGAGGAAGGAGGAACAGAACAAAATTACAAGTGTAATAGATGATTGCAGAAGAAAGGAAGTGGATGCATACAGAAAGAATAAAGAAAAGGAGAGAACGGAAGTGGAAAGGAGTAGCCAGGTGGAGGAAGAATGTAAAATAGAGGAAGAAAGAGGGGAAAAGGAGAACAAAGGCGATGAGGTAATTGTGAGAAAAATAGAAGATAATAATGAAAGAATAAGACATGAGAAGAAAATGGAAATCGTATTGGATGACGACAGGATTGCGATGAAAAAACAGGACAAAACTAAAGGCATTAGCACAGAAGACACAGAAAGATTAGATGATATGAGACCACAAACAAAGAGTGATAAAGACAGAATAAAGAACCATGAAGAAGAGAAAAGAGTTGATAGCAACAGAGATCTTGATTCTCAGATAAATCTCTCACAATCAAGAAAAAGCCTTAAATTGACCAAAACCACTCCAAAATCCCACATAAATGCACATCAAGGTCTTTCCAACAACCTTGGCATTAGTCCAAGTGGTTCCTCAAATGTTGCAGATTACCTAAGCGTGGAAGTGATTCAGAACGTAGATACAGACTTGACTATGCTGGCTTCTGATTTGAATGTTGTAGTACCTGAAATGAACACTAGAGGACATCACAATACTACAGCTGTTGAGCTTAAAGACCATGAATCAGAAAGCCAAGAATCAATTTCAGTATGTCTGCCTGAGAGCACAGAGCAAAAGAGACTGGCCTGGATGATGAGCTGCACTCCCTGGTCCAAACTGTCATTGCAGAATAAAAAGAAAGTGTCTTCTGCACAACAACAGTCCCAAAAAAGAGTGCCTAGAAGAAAAAGAGTATCTAGTTTACCCCCTCTGTCTGTGGACACTATTCTCAAAACAGGAACTTGGAGCTCTCTCAAACAGGTAGAAATTAAACTTTAAAGCCCATTTCTTGGCTGAGATATGTTTTATATGTTCCTGCTGACTTTATTGTCATTGTGCCGGTAAAAATCAGGTTACAACAGTGATGCTGGAAGACCTGCCAGGTTGTAGCCTGTCTACGCTGTCTGAGTGTAACAACCTGCAGACTTTGACTCTTAGACGCTGCGGACTCACATCCTTGGATGGATTGAACCAGTGCGCTCAGATCAGATACATTGATGTACAAGTAAGAAAGAACAAACTATCAGTTTGTGCACTAGTGCAGTCTGCATTATTATTTTACACCTTTCAAGTGTCCTAGATAATCAGTCATGCATTCTATACAGTATACATTAGGTTTGGGGTCGGTAATGTTATTTTTTCTTGTATGCTCACCAAGGCTGCATTTATTTGATCTAAAATACAGTAAAAACAGTAATTTTATGAATTATTATTCCAGTCTTCAGTGTCACATGATCATTCAGAAATCATTCTAATATGCTGCTTTGGTGCTCAAGAAACATTTACTATTATCATTATTGTATAAAACATCTGCACTGCTTAACGTTTGTGAATTATTTGATGAATAGAAAGTTCAAAAGAACAGCATTTCTGTTTAAAATAGGAGTCTTTTGTAACATTATAAATATCTTTACCGTAGCTTTTGATTAATTTAACGTGTCCTTGCTTAATAAAAGTATTCATTTCTTTAAAAAAAAAACCCTACTGACCCCAAACTTTTTAACAGTAGTGTATGTATCATTGTTTCTCAAATTTAGGAGAACTCAATTACCCATGTGGATTGTGGAGGTCTGGTCAACCTTCAGGTCCTCCTGCTGGGCAGGAACCAGCTGATGAACATCCAAGGTTTTGATGGAGCTGAAAATCTGCAAGTTCTTCAGCTCTCACATAACAACATCTCTCGCATCAGTGAGTATATTCAGTAGAACTGCCTCTTTGTTTTATTTTGTGTATTCATTGCAAACACTAAAGAAAGAGAAGCTGACTGTTGGTCAGTTGTAGCTTTGTGGGTCTCTGTGTGCCACAGAATTAGCATTTAACGTTAAGTGTAGTCATTGTCCAGTAGAGGGTATCATTGTTCCAGGTTGGTGACTTCAAATGGCCCTTTGCCCTCAGTCTGCTTGCAAAATAAATCTTGATGTCTCATTTCTAGGAAAATGGCCTCATATTGAATAAATATGAATAAATGTATCATAAAGAAGTGGATAAATGCAGTTTAAAAGTATTTGCTGTCAGTATTAGATGATGTCCTGCCAATGCTGCCTTTTTATATTACATTATCTTTCAACTGGTATTAGATATTGTCACCATGGCCAAGAATTATCCTCATACATTCCCACACCAGCACTGGCTGAATGATATATCTTTGCTTTCTTAGGTGGTTTAGGACCCCTGAAAATGCTTCTGCGATTATCAGTGGACCATAACCAGCTGCTCAGCACGAGAGGTTTGAAGGAAATTTATACCCTTCTGCATCTGGACTGTTCGTACAACCACCTAAGCCATGTTGAGGGTTTGGAGAATTGCGCTCTCCTTAACACATTGGACCTCAGGGGAAACAGTCTCACTGAGGTAAACCTTACACAACCAAAGAAACAAACAAATTTAAACGATGAGTTGTAAGATGTCTTCAGAAGTAATATGAAGATCATATTGATAATCACAATTTTCCATTACTTTGTTTTGTTAGATTGTGAAGTGTTTAATGTTCTTATTAATCCAACTGAAATCATAGACTTTCATCTCGTACAATTTATAAAGTCCAGGAAATGTGTAATTTGAAAAGTGTTCATTACATGAAACCAGCATACATTAGACTGCAATCCTATGCTGCCGTCACTTTAATTTAATTATCGTTATCTGTTTTGCTTAATGTGTGGATATTAGTCATGTTCAGGATGAGGCATGATCCACCCATTTCTGCTGATGGGACCGTGTTCATTGTTGGAACAAGTTGTCAAGAAGTAATTGTTTTTTGTTTGTTTGCTTTTTTCTGGCCAATGTCATAGCTGCCTGTCCTGCAGAACCATGTTCTTTTGAGGGACCTTTACCTGGATGACAATCTTATATCTTCTATTCATGATTTGGAATCTTATTGGCTGCCTTTGCTCCAAAACCTCTCCGTGGCCCAGAACAGGTAGGCCTCAGCAGAGAATGGCTGTGTCTCAAACCTAGTAAGCTGCCTATATAGGCTTCATAGGTGAAGTCTAGGTTGGTGGCTCACAGGTTTTGAATTTCCTTATTTTTTCAAACACAACACACAGTTTCACAGTTAAATCCTACTTAAAGGTAAAGTCTTTACAATGTTTAAATGCATTCTTATGTAAAATGTAATATAAAAATTTACAAATGTACAGTGCTAAGATGTTTTATTGTTTAAAATGATGGCTCTTTTTTCTCTTTCTTTAGTGTAACTAATTTAATTCCATTCTTGGACTTGGTGTCTCTGAGGACACTGGATGCCAGTAATAACTGTCTGTCAGGTGAGTTTACAAAGTGGGGTGACTCTGCTATCTGTTATGGGGTCTTTATTCTTGAAGATGGGCAGATAACCTATGTAACAAACAAATAATTTTTTCATAAGAGAACTTCTCTTTATCACCTTTATAACATGAATGCTGTTAGACTTAAAGTCTTTTTTCTACACATAACTATAATATTATTATTCTTGGAATAGACTACTTAGAATATAGCACAAGCCACATGGAACACTTTTATTGTGCTCTTGTAGTGCTGGTCACTATAAATTGTTGTTAAATTGAATAGAGCTGCATAGGTTCTGCATGTGACTCTTTTGAAAAATGATAGCTGTTTTTCAAAAATGTCCTTTTGTGTTGCACTGAAAAATAACATTCAAGTTTTGAATGACATGAGGGTGAGACAATAATGACATACCTTTTTAGTGAATTTTACCTTTAAGTACCAGTGAGGAAAGCACTGATTCACAGAAATGTTTAATTATAGTATTTAGGTGTTTTTTATTTATTCAACATTTGGATTGCATCATCAGCAGTAAAATTATAACCATGTGTAGAGTATTTCTGAGGGGAGACACTGTTCTGACTCTCTTTTAGACTTGCAGAACGTTTGTCTGAATCTTCAGAAATGCACCAGTCTCCAAGAACTTAACCTAACTGGTAACCCGCTACAGCAGGAAAACAACTGGAGGTAGGTGCGATCCAAGGACCTAGTATAGGACCTTTTACATCGACAAATTAGTTTCTCAGATTCTTAATGGTACTACTAAACCAAAGTTCAGGAGTAAATTTGTTGTTGAGAGAGAATATTAGTATATTCTCTGGGAATTGAAATGTGGTTCCTCCTTTTATAATAGAGAGATTTATCTTGGATTGGGCAGAAGCTGTCATGTGTGCATTCCAGCAAAAGTCACTAAGCATTTCATAATTGTCCGAGAATGTGAAACTAATGTGAACAGGGACATTGGCTGGAAGTGCACCAAGCGTTTAAAGTAGAATAAACATTCCTCTTTACCGCTGAGCTTCCGGCTCATATCACTGCACCAGCCATTGTATCTGTGTCCGCTATTGGATTACCAAGTTACATCTGTACGCACGTGGACTTGAGTGCTCGTAATTCTGAAAATATTTGCTCAGAGGGGGAATATTTTTTAAGCAAATGTGCTCCTAAAGTGCCAGCAGTTTTCCGAGAGTTTTTAATTAGCAAATTTTATGTTCTTATGTGGTAGAAAAAAATGTGTAAGAGACAGAACAAGGAGATCAGGGAAGTATAGAAGCATTCATTCTCAAGTACCAGTCCAGTTCATTCAGTCAAAATGGAAAAAAATAACATCATACATACCAAAGAGGTTTGTTGACTGTCATGACTTTATAGTTCAAGGCCCAAAGGGTTTAATGTTGGCAACACATTTATTTTTCTGACAGAATCTTTCTTACTAAATTACGTAAATATGGTGTGACATTTTCTCCTTAGTCAGCAGTATAATATTTAGCCGTAGAAGTTCATTGTGTTTTAAACTTCATTTTCCACATTTTGCGTGTGGCTTCCAAGGAGAAGTCTGAGGTGAAATATATCTGTTGTGTCTTTACATCTGCTTTATTCCGTAATGACTTATAGGAAGTTCACTCAAGTCAGGCTCAGTATTCTGCTGAACTTTGTCTAACCCTCAATGCCAACAACCGAATTAGACCCAGTGTTTTTCTCGCTCTCCACTGGCCCTTTCATCCCCGTCCAGTGATAACACAGCCTAAATTAAAGCACCAAAGGATATTTCAAAGAAGTACACAGCGCACGAGCGCTCAGAGTCTGGGAGAGCAGACTTTAGCAAGATTAATCGAACTGCTGTAAGTTTCTTTGTTTACAGGGAAGTTTTCACGAGTAATGAATAGAGTCCTTTTCTTGGTAGCAATAGGAGCCTGTCGACTGGACACGAGTTGGCCAATTTGTAAAAGGGAACCAGATGAACATGTCCACCTTTTAGAGACATAACAAATGCTTAAGCTTTTATGACTTCTCACATATATAGTAACTACCTGGTAAATGCTTTGGTTTGGTTTTCATAGTCCTGATTTGGCTTTTAGTAATACTTTGACCTATTTGATCCTCTTTAATGAAAAACTAGCTTGAATAGAATTTACCAAGACTTCATCTCATTTAAAAAATATATTGTTTGGTTTTATTTCCCATTATTTGGTAGTAGTGATAAACCATCAATGCATAACTACCCATCTCTCCTTCACTGTCAATTAAAAGAAAAGAAATTAATTGAATTAACAATAGCTTTAATATACCACACCTGAAAAATATTTTAAACAAATCTCTTTAAAGTAAAAAAAAACAGAAAAAATATGTTTTTTCTTTAATATTTTAAATAGTATTCAGTATGATAACAAAAACAAAGAGATAAATCTAATATAAAATGTATTATATAATTAATAATGAATCAACAAATAAATAATGAAATAAAATAAGTGATGACAATAATTCTACAGTAATTTCAGTGTTATTGAATATATATAACTCATTAATCAATCCTTGGTTCTTAAAAATCATTTTACTTCTCTCAGCAGGATTCAGCAAAGTCTAGGCTACACCTGTGTTTTCTCATACACTCTCGCACATTAAAACACAGACCAAAAAAGCAATATGGGCTCACTTTGAATGGCTGTCACATCTCTGGAATGAGGCCAACAAACCTTTTTTCTCTTCTAATCCAAGCCGAGTTTCATCATGCAGTTTCTTACTGAGAAAGGCAGACTCTGACTAAACCTCTTACTCAATGCACAGACACTCTGTTGATTCTCTTGGGTGCAGAATGTCAAACTTATTAAAATTTTTATCCCCATTTACTAACTGATTTCATCTGCTCAATGTAAATATTTACTAAAATTTACTCGTTACTTTTTTATGATCGCAGTGGACAGTCAATGCAGTAACCTTACATATTGCACTGGACTGCTAATTGTTTTGCAAAAGATGCTGTTTAAATCATAATTGTTAAAAAAGAAACTGATTGGCCTTTTTTTGTGGCACCCTGTTTTTATTTAATCTAGAATCTTTTTTAACAGAAACTTTAAGTTAAAAGATACCAGTTTTTTATGTGTCCTTTTTTATGTTACAACACTTGCTTTAAGACTGTCTAGCTTTGTTATACATTATAAAACAAACAATCACTAACAGTTAAACTAATCATTTCAAAGAGCTTTGAGCACATTGTGTGGTCGTTTCTCCTTTCATTTTCATCAGGTAAATGTCTTAAATGTCTTTTTTTCTCTCAGGTCTTTGCTTCTGGAGACAGTGCCTGGTTTGATTAAGTTGAATAATGAGCAGATCGCAGCAGCGGCGTACCCGAATGGTCCAGAACAGAAGTGGAGTTTCCAGGCCCTCTGTCTGGCACAGCAGAAACAGCGAGATTCACTCCTCCAGCAACAAAAGATGGAGATCAGGTAGACATCCAAATTCAGTCTCTGGAAAGTACTAATAAAGATCGATTTGGTCAAAATATAAATCCTGTAGAATATTATAGTATATAGTGCTATTATTTGTAAAATGACTGATACAATATATTAGCAGACCCACACAAATTCTGTGCCCACAGTATAAGTTCCACATAGTTCTTCCCATTCCCCGCCCCTTGTGTTTATTAAATATTTTGGATAATTTGTCTATGCTTTCATCTATCAATTTGAATGAGGTGCTCCCAGCTCCACTTAATACTTTTTACAGAATTGCTTTTAGCCCTGGCTGCTAATCCCAAATTGAACAAGGTGAAGTATGAACCAGAACTATTTTAAAGTCCCTTTGTAGTCAATATTTTTTTGTGATATGTAAATTAGCCCCTCCTCCACTCTCTCACGCCAGCTCAGAGATCCAATCGGTCATCTTACTGATGTAAATGCTGCACAATGGTATCGCTCTTTACAACATCGGACACAACGGTAATTAATACGATTAGGTTTTTGCTTGACTATGTTATCAAACAGATAATGTGTTGCTAATGTTACACAAACCATGTTCCCGTTCACCATGTTAGAGTCAGACAGTATCCTTTATCCTTACAAATGCTTTGAACAACTCAGAACGTCTGTGGAGAAAGGCATATACGGTAGTTCATCATAACATCCTAATATACATCATCCATCTGTCACATTGCTAAATCTATGTGATTTTTCATATCAACAGAAAAATATCCCAGGACAATCTGGCTTCTCTCAAAACCCCCATGCTAGTTTGCTATGAATGATATGCTAAAGCCCGTCAGCACATTGATGTGATCTGTTACAAGGTAGTTTGTGACGTCACAGATTTCAGGGATTTCAAACAGCGGGTCTTTTTTTCACTGCAGTTTTAAGGAGAAAATACTCAGCAATGGTGTTGACATATTAAGTTGCACATGGTTTGTCTTAAAGCATGTTAAAAACACCACATAGACATATAAACAACATTAAATATTTGATTTTCTTTAAAAAAGAAAATCCATTTCAGCTGTCAAAAATGCATATAATAGTTTATATTTTATAATAATATTTTAATTGTAGGTAAAACCAATAATAGTTTATGCAGAGGGTCTTTGTAGAGAATGTGAAATCCAGGCCTAATCGACCTAAAATAGGGCTAAAATAAATAATTTATTATATATGTGGTATGGCAGAGAAAGCTTAATTTCATTATTTTTTAAATCTTGTGGTGTTCGTGTAGAAATGTAGCATTTGTTAATTTTGGCATCAGTGCTAATTAGTTCTTTGAGCTCATACATGCTGAATATCAATAATAATTAAAAAAAACACATTTTCACCTCTGTCAATACAAAAGCCGCCTCAGACACTGCTGCAGACCACCAGCTAATAAAGCAGAACACTCACCATGTTTCATAAAGCATGATTGGCAGAAGTCTGTGTGTCCTGTGGTTCAAGCTGAGGTCTCTTATAGCTTGGAGGACTTTAGAGATGCCCCCCAACCTCCTCCCCCTCCAAACCCTTCCGCCGCACGCTCTGCACAAAGGGTCTTTTGGACACCCATGGGGACCGCTGCAGCCGTTTAACATCTGACCTGACCCAGTGTCAGTCCCCAGCTTTGGCAAGGTGAAGACTCTGCCGTCTGACTGCGATACAATAGTAAACCAATGCCCGTGTTGATTAGAGTGACAGACTGAACTGAGGGATTTATTAATGTCATCAAACCACAGTAATAAAATTGAATTTATGCCACTGAATCATAAATAGGCATGTTGTGTTACTACAAATGCTTTGTTAGTTCTTAAAAATAGGCTAATACAAAAAAAAAACATTTCCCGGTTTTTCGCTGAGGTAATTTCAGTTGTCAGTAAGTAGGCGAACTGTGTAAGGTCTAGGATTGTATTTATTTTCCTTGGCATGCTTTTTACAGCTTGTAATAATGTTTGGCTTTCAGAATGTCCATTGCTGACTGTATATGCAATTTGACATTAATTTGTTTTAATGAGGTAATCAAATTAGCCATTTTGTTATACATCTCTGTGCTTGTTCTGTATATGAACGTTTCGACAGTAGTTTTGTTTCCCAGTACAAATGTACAACGCATTGAACTCTTGCATGGATCTTTTTAACGATTCTATTCTGGACTGAAGTGTGTGTTGGAGGGGTGCAGATGCCCCCTTAACCGTGTCAGTGGATTAGAATAGCAGGAACTCTATAGTGACAGAGCTGGTTTCTGATGTTGACATCAGATGGAGTCAGGGGTCAGGGGCAGGAGGGGTTGAACTAGCCACTGCTAAAAGAGTAATTAAAGTGGTATTGAGACAGCTTTGTAGAGACTTCCTGAAACACTTCATTATAGTATTACATCCTAAAGAAATGTCTGATTCATATGGTAGAGGCTAGTTTAAATCCTCATCAAGATGATGGTAACACTTTACAATTAGGTTACATTTGTTAACATTACTCAACTACATTAGTTAATATGAACTAACAATGAAAAGTACTTCTAAAGCTTTTATTAAAGGTGCTCTAAGCGATCCTGGGTGGAGTAACTTCCTGTTGACGTTCGAAGTGTTGACAAACAAAACAGAGGCTAGCTAGACCCTCCCTCCTCCTCCCCCTCCCCTCCGTGCTTCCTGAAACAGTCATGAACGCACATTTAAAATCATTCTTGTCGGTTATTGGCTGGAGCATGTTTATTATGTTTTGTGGTCATGAACGCACATTTAAAATCATTCTTGTCGGTTATTGGCTGGAGCATGTTTATTATGTTTTGTGGTCCAGGCTGCACCAGGTAGTTTTTGTTGCCATTTTTGGAGCTTGTGGCGACTACAGAGACTGCGTTTTTTTACAGTGTGTTCAGGGGACAGGCAGCTAGCGGATAGTGAGGAGATGTTTGATGTATGTGACAAAAAATGTTTTGGCCTAAAAATGCATGACATCGCTTAGAGCACCTTTAATATTAGTCAAATGTTAATTTCTACATTTGCTAATATTAAAATCAAAAGTGCAACTGATTTTTATTAACTAACATTAAAGCTGGAGTCTGTAAGTTTTGCCTCTTTGTCGCCATCTCTGTTTGAAACCTGCAATTGCAGTTATTTGCAGAATTATCATCTTTACGTGGGTTGTGCATCGGCACGGCTCCTCAGCACAGATGAATCTAATGTTTGCTGTCAGTCATCACATCGGTGACTATACAAATTTTATACAAATACAAATTTTATATTTTGCATTTAAAAATGCCATGTCGTGTGCAAGATGCTGCAAAAACACAAGATAGTCAAACACATCCGTCCGACGCATGTTTACAGAGAAAAACAATGAAAAAGCAGTGCAGTGGAATGCGAAAATGTTCCGTGTGAATGGTTCCTTATACGTGAAATTTGTGTGCTATTTTTCTCTCATTTTTCACGCAGTTCTGTGCCCTCACAACATGACGCCCATCTTCTTGCCATTGGTCACCAAGCAGGCCTCTTCAGATTGGCAGTGGACCAGCGTTATGCCCATGAATATGGTGACAGCTGCGTCACTGAAGATTTTGCACTGGCGGCAACTGCTTATAGCAGTTCTTGTAGTTTTTCTGAAGCATCTTTATCACAGGGACAAAGTCCAGAGAAGCAACCTCGACATACAGCAGATTGGCAGAACCCACAGAAGACTCAACATTCTCAATCTGACCTTGAGCTTCAATCGGCTGACTGCACGGAGACACAAAGTGAGAAGGAACCTGTTCAGGCACTGAACCTTAAAACGTATGACTCTCACAATATTTCTCTTACTCTGTCACATTAACTTTTACAGCATTTAATATCTGTTTGTAGAAAACATTTCCCATGCTTTGAAGGTACATTTAATTTTAGCTAAAGGTAATCAAAATAAAGCTCATCTCTAAATCATTCAGATGACATTGGAACCCTGCTGGGTTTCTCTCCAGATGTTTTAGCGCAGATGAATCATCCGAGGCTCGAGTTCAGCGACATTCATTTAGTCTCTCATGACCTTGGTGAGTCATCAGATAAAATTGTCTTCTGCACTATCACTCAGAGAGGCAGCTGTGGTGATCCAACGACGCTGGCGGATGAGATGCATATTGCGGAGACATGAGGGCCTCCCAGGCTTAATTGAAAAAACTAACAGAAAATCAAGTCTTCATAAGGTGGAAAATACCTGCATTGAGAGGCCTGAGAGGGAACGTGCTGCTGTTGTTATTCAGGTGAGACTTTTTTTTTTAACAACTCTTCACAAAACAATTCCTGTTTTGATCAAGGATTGTTTAATTTACAGCATCATATCTCTGGAAATGTATTTTCCATACCTCCTTTTATGAATCCAATAAAATAAAATTAAATCATCTTCATTACACCTATTACTGCCAAGGACTTGTTTTGAGTCAGTAGGTAGTGCTTTTGAAAACAGGCTATTCCTTTCACATGTAACTTCTAAGGGATATTTTCTCTCTCTCTTTGTGTTTAATGAGTCTCTAAGGACTCGAACCGAGAGAAAAAAATGATTAATCAGATTCCAACGTGTCGCTGGAGTGGGAGCGCTAGGGTTCTGATCTGTTAAGTCTTTTTTTTTTCCCGTGGGGAATACGCAGATTTAAAGGCATCCTGGTGTTACATTTGTCTTACAAAGCCAAAGTCACCGAAAGTTCAAACTGCAGACCGCGGGGCAATTAAACAGAGGTTAACATGTTTTATCTTCCTAATGGGATAACACACAATATTTATGCTTGCATGTGATTCATGGCTGTGTGTATTGCCCCTGCAGGCTGTGTGGAGAGGCTGTGTTCTGCGGAAAAGACTGGCCCGTGCTCTAGCTGCCGCTCAGATCACAGAAAGCGATGAGGACTTTGAAGAGGTGGACATGGACGAATTCATTTTTGATGAGGTATGAGCAGATGCGTGGTGCTCCTGCCATTACGGTGAAGTCGTCAGACAGATAGCCTGGGCCGCTGCGCTGACAGTCCTTTAACTAGCACTCGTAGCTGTGAGGCGGGAGTCTGTCAGCAGTGATTAGGTATTGAAAAAGAGCAGTCAATGAGCGGGAAATAGGGAAAGGAAAACGTTGTTTCTTTTTCTTATGTCACCTGCTATTTTCTGCCCATTTGCATCACGTTTACTCAACTTAACATTGGCTTAACCTATGAATTACGCTAAGTGAGCTCATCTGTGTAGCTTATTAGGTGATTTATTATAGTGTATTACGATGTCATGTTAAATTGATCTGTGTTATTGGTCTACATCTGAATATTCTGGAGTTTTTCATGTGTTGGGTCTCCAATTTCTGCCTGTCACGCCTTCAGGGGGAAAAAAAAAAATCTGTTTTGAAGTAGATACGTTCTCAAGTGTTTGTCACACACAGGAAACTAGTTCAGTGCTTTTAACTTAATGTGATCTGCCACTTGCTTTGAAGGAATAATAAAAACATCAAGATGCACTTTATCAACTATGCAAATCCAATCAGATGCCATTTTACAATGGCGCTGTCTGGCTCTTTTTAATTTTGTTTGTGTCCTGTTTTAAATAGAAAGTGCTGGAGAAGGACTGGATAACCCCACATTCCTATGCTTCACCGGCCAGAATGATGCCATTTTCGGAACAACTGCCATTGCCAAAGGTAACAGTCCTACGAACCCTCCTTCTGTCTGTGGGTCGGCACAATCAGAGTCTCTCTGCGTGATTAAGTGCCGAATTTATTGCCTCCAAAAACACAATTACTTTCTGGGCCGCCTCAAACTTCCTTCTCGTCAGCAGATGTCATTTTTCAGCACGGTGCTTTGTCTCCTGCGGTTTCTTTTCTTTAGCAAGAGACCGCCTTTTCTATCACGGTAGCAGCGCTGTGATGTGATGCAGCTGCTGCTGTGGAGATGTAGAGATTGTCGAATGCACTTCAGAGTTCTTAAAAGATGAAAACTGAGCAGCAGGAATACTATCTATCCTTAAATAAAAGAACAGAAAGTGTACATCAAGCAAGTCTTTTTGTTTGAAATGGCATACTGATGCTTTCTTTGATTATCTTTGTGGTACTTACAGTCTCAACTCCCTCTTCCGATGACGCCAAAGACCCTATCTGTTTTTCCACGGCAACCGAAACATGCCTGGTCAGATGAAGATGCAGCCTGCTTGGATCAAAGTGTGTCGCCTCACCTTAGTAGCAGGTGATCATTTGGCTTTGTTTCTAATCTTGATGCTTATTTAAATGAACATTATGCTAATTTTTTTTAAATGTCTATGGTTTTCTATACAAACATTTCCAGATCAATCCTCAAAATGAACAACCTGTCTGAAAAATCAGAAAAAATCCTCAAAGAATGGTATGTTTCTATGCTACTGTGTGCAGTCCTTCCAATGATAAAAAATATTACTGAAATGAATAATAATAAATAATTTTTTAATTCTACATTTTAAAAAATGTCCACTTTAGTTACTCTTGCTAACTTCTTTTTCAGGGGCATCACTAAAGACTCCACTGCCCTTCTCATGCTGAAGAGAGCCAAAAAATTGAAAGGCAGGAAACAGCAGGAGAAAAGATTATTGGGTAGGCACATCCATCCATCCATCCATCCATCCATCCAATGAGCTATACTTAAAACGATTCTAATTTAATTCAATAGATCATATATTGGATCCTAAAAGCCCACGAGAGGCCTCCGAAAGCATCATAGGGGGCCTCAACATGACTTTAAATGATTTAAAAATGATTTCTTGACCTAAGAAAAGTCACTTAAATCAATAAATTGTATAATTCCATGTGCATTTTTATTTATGAATAGGGTACAATGGGGCTAAAGGCACACCTTGAGAAAAAATGTGCTTTTGACTACTATCAAAGTGTATGATTACAGGAAAAATCTATATGTTTGTATTGACCATTGATGGAGCATCAGATTTTGTGTGAAAAGAAATCATAAAGTGGATAATTTTGTTTAAAAATCTTATAAATGTATGACGTGGTTTACCCCACACATGGGTAAGAGGCACACAGTATTCATACAAATACTTTAGCTAAAATAATATGTTTTTAATAATGTCTAGGTTAATATTTGTTGAACAGAATCACTTTAGCAAAGTTTGTAATATGTTCTGTTTATTTTGATAAATAAAAGAATACATTTTTGTTCAATAAATATACTGTTATTAAAATAAGCCTATGTTAATATAAAAATATATTTTAAAAAATACAGAAACAAAATTACTTTAAAAAGTAAAGATTCTTAAAGCATTGAATGAGATCCCATAATATTTATTATAGATTTATAGTAGTAACAATAAATTATATTTTATTATATGATTAATATTTTTTAAATATGATTGTTTCATTATAAATATTGGTATTATCTCTAAGATGGATACCCAATTTGATATATGATATTTGCCATCTGAATCTAACCATGTCATGTCAACAAATGGAAAAGTCAGCAAACTATACATTATCATGTTTAATATGTTGCCTTTTTTCCCAACAGCAGCGGTGCTTTTTACCCCAAATACCATACTTTTACATATTCTTCCGTCATTGAAAAACTGTTGCTTGAATTACCTTGAACAAAACTGAAAATCATTAAGAAGACCTTTGTCTGAAAATACAAACATTAATTTAATTGATTCTCATGTGCTACTTAAATCAACAACATTTAAAAAAAACATCAAATATTAGATCAAACTACCTCAGAATCAACTTTGCGTTGCTGCCTGCGATCGCGTCAAGGAACAGACAAAAAAAGCAGATATTTAGGAAAGTGCTGCGGCAAGTTTTTGTGCCATCTAGTGGTTTAGAGGAAAATAATACCAAAGGCGCCTTTTGCCCCACGGCGCCTTTAGCCCCGTTCTACCCTATACATTTTTAGTTAGGCCAAGCTACAAAATATTACAAAGGAAACCTTTTTAAAATATCCTTATCCTTAATCCTTATCCAGTGAATCACAAACAGCTGAAAAAGTTATGGGGCCTTTAAATATTGTTGTGGACAATGGGGTTTTCAGAAAGGTTGATAACCACTGTAGATTCCATATACAGTATTAGTATCTGGCATAGCCAGTGCAAGTACATTTCTGTCAGTAAAGTTACATTACATTATAATATTGCATATTTAGTCAAATTAAAATCACTACCGCTATCAATCAATCTGTACTGACACTCAGAAACTTCTACATCTTTGGTAAGCAGCCGTGCCACACTTAGCATGGAGCTTGTGATTCCATGAGAAGATTAATCTGCCATAACAGCAATAATAGCAGCTCCACCCTGCTCCATGCCTTGTCATGTTCGATTGGCCTGTCTGCAAACATTCTTACATATATTCCATCCAAGGGCCCAGAATCAGCTTTATTACGAGCAGCTAGGAAACATCAGCGCTCATAAGTTCAATGGGCCGTGAGTCTAAGAAGAATCCCAGACACGGTAGTCCTGGCCCTGGTCTGGATCCTCCAGGGTTGGCCTAAAGCTGGCTTTGATCAAGGTCAGGAGTGCGTGACTCTAATGCCACAAATCCAATCATGGCCCCATGAAATGAGGGCCTGTGTCAAGCTCTCAGAGCCACTTCTCCATGGGCCCTTTGGTCTCGTAATGGAAAGTGAAGCTTTGGTTTCTGTCAGTTTTCTGTTTGCGCTTGTCTGCTCGATGAATCCTGCATTCGTATGAGCTCATTTGTGGCTACGTTCCTGTCTGTGTTATGTGTTCTAGACCCAAATCCACGTCTGGCCCTGTACAGGAGGCACAGTAACCAGTTTGTTTCCACAGAAACTCAAAGAACACGTTCTGGTTTCAAGGACAACTTTAAAGGTAGGACTGTATATACAGCACAAACCAAATAAATCACTATATAAATTCTAAACTAAATCACATTTCAAATGAATTACTATATATATATATATATATATATATGTATTTATATTTATGTTTTTTTCTCTATATAATTTAATTGATTCACTATATGAATCAGTTGGTTTAATATATGAATCAGTTGTTATCATACAATATACAACAATTGATTGAGTTTGTACAATTTCCTGAATTCTGAGAGAACTGATCCATTTTTATTATTCCCCACGGGCTGGATCCATACAGTCATTTGGGACACGCTTGGATCTACCTTGTGTGTAATACACAAAAACATACACATTGCCTGATCAAATTGAATGCACATGATGGGATCGTAAATAGCTAGCTATTACGTTGTTTGGTATGGTGGAGAATAAACAAGATGATTGTATTTCAGGAGACTTTGTAGCGGACCTGAAGTGTGAAATTGAGTTAAGTACAGAGGAGGTAGGGCACTTAGGGGTTCCAGACTGAGAAAGAGTGCTGTCTGCAGCCCTAGTGACACCCTAGGGGGGTGGGGCTTTCAGCACGATGCTACCGAGGGGGGTCGAGCGTAAGAGATAAGGGATAGATGAAGGGTCACGTTAAAGAGCCGGGCAAATAAATGAAAAGATATCCTCTTTACATGCGAACGGTTGCTTTTTTCCTTTACTTTTTTTTTGTTGTTGTTCCGATTCCTCCGCCAGTCCCATGGCGTATGTAAGCCGATACCGATTTTCAAGTGGGTTACTTCATGTCCAGCACATCCACAAAAGAGAGCTTGGATAAAATAAACACAAGTGAGGCGGATATCTCGGAAAAAATCTGTCACGGCTTCGGGGGGCTAATCACCTCCAGAAGGGGGCTTGGAGCGCTCGGCTGAAATGTAAGCCCCTGCTGGGGGAGAGCAGGGGAGCGGCGGCCAGCCTGTAGCCTGAGGCTTGGGGCCGTCCCTGGTGGGGTTGGGGTTGTATTGCTGGTGCCTTCCGCAGGTCAGCAGAGGGGAAGAGCAGGTAGCCTTACCCAACCCAAAAGCCAGGACACAGTCCCATGATGCCCTGCTCATGTTGGTTTCAGTGTCTTTAATCTTAAGAAATGCAATCACCTTTTTTTTTTTTTTTTTTTTGTTAAATGCAGCGTAGTTGCTGTGCGTTAACCTGCAAGTTTTTGTGGCTCTCCTGTGTTTGATTTACACCATGTGTCCTGTATTTCCAGTCTTCTGTATCTGCTGGGCTTGGCACTGTATCACTTCTCAAGTAGATGATGCTTTTGGTTTGGGTGGATTCCTTTGCAAGGAAATCACATGAGAGTCCACAGGATTTTGTGGAAAATAATACTTTAGATCAGTTTAACTGACATATAATGTCTTACTTGGGTCATATATAGCCATCAACCTTAACAAATGACTAATTATTCAATTTTTGGGTGGTTTTTTTTGCAATTTAGTAAAATAAACTAAAATAATCAAAGAGCATTAATTAAGCATCAGTTCTTAAATTTTAAGAAATGTTCAGATAAACCAAAGACTTAAATCTCACAGTAAGATTAATCAGATTCCCTCAATTCCGGCGTACTTTTTTGATTGCTTCAGATTGATGTGATTGACAATGTGTGTGTATGTGTGTGTTGACCGCTGGTTGACCGCCTGTGGTCTGCTCTCTGGAGGTGAAGGTTTGACCCAGGGTAAAGGAAAGTGGGAGACAGAACCTCACGATAAAAGACCTGACCTCCCTCTTTGAGGCTACTCGGAGAACTCCCAAACAATCAAAGCCCCTTGGGTATGTCTCGTAGTCACACAAACACACACACACAGACACACTCAAGAATCCCCCACATGCAACGTGTGTCTTGTGGATAGTGGATAGCCTATGCTTGTGTGAATGGGGTGACTTCACTGCAGTGAAACAATTTAGGCATTTTGGACACCAAATTCCAATTTAGTAAGTCAGACCCCAAAATAACTAGAACATCCATGGAAGCATTTTTGATAGACATAAGACAATTATCTAGTGAGATTAAATATATATAAGCATCAAAAATGAAAAATCTATTGTAGATTAAAAATGCCTTTTGAAAAATGCCTTTTTTTAATTTTAAAGTCCCCTCTGAGGATGCATAATCTTTATATTTTTTTTGTACTTTGTCTTTCTCTCTTTAGATCCATGTATTTAATGTCATCATAGGGTTATCAGGGTAGTTGTTATCTTGGTTTTGTCAGGACTGACTGTGTGTCATTGCCTGAGTTTTGCTATGAAGGAAGAGCAGGATTTCTGAATATACCTGCACAGTGACCTGAAGGGAATCACTTTGACCAGCTTCTCTGAACCTACCCCCCAGCAGTTCGGTTCTGTAATCCTGACCCTCCGTGAAAGAGCTGATTCTCTGACTCCTGCCACCGCCATAGCAGCACCACACTGCCTAATGTACTTAAGAGCCCTTCTAACAGCCGTGACTCCTGGGCCTCCTAATGTCCTGAGGGTGGGATAGATAGGGGGATGCGAGTTCGAGAGCTACTGGATGCTACATGTGCATGTGTTTCTATCATATAATATCTGTGGTTAACTCTGGAGGTCCTTTCCTTAAATCTGTTTGGTCACTGATATGATTCACACAACTTCTACCCCCTTTTTTTTCTTATAGTTTTGTAACTTTTCAGTAAATAATAATTCTTATTATGAACCTGTCTTAAAGGGATAGTTCACCCAAAAATTAAAATTTGGTCAACACTTACTCACCCTCAAGTTGTTCCAAATCTGTATGAATTTCTTTCTTCAGTCGAACACATAGGAAGATATTTTAAATATGTTGGTAATATTGACTTCCATAATAGAAAAAAAAATGGCTATGGAAGTCAATGGCTACCATCAACTGTCTGGTTATCAACATTCTTTAAAATATCTTCTTTTGTGTTCAACAGAAGAAAGAAACTCATACAGGTTTGGAACAACTTGATGGTGAGTAAATGATGACAGAAGTTTCATTTTTGGATGAACTATCCCTTTAATGCATACCTTTTTATGAATCACTTTTTATGTACTCAAGTAACATTTTTATCATTGCTAAAACAGAATTATATTGAATCTATAATCAGCTAAATGCTATAAATTAAATACTAATATACATTATAAAAGTTAAATAATCATATAAACTTAAGTAGCCTACCTTAACTGAAATGTTCTATTCTATTCTATTCTATTCTATTCTATTCTATTCTATTCTATTCTATTCTATTCTATTCTATTCTATTCTATTCTAATACTTATTTTAAATAAAGTGGCCCCAAAAGTATTTGGACAGTTAAGGCACACTTCAAAATGTATGAATATCAATACATTAGATACACTAAACAATATCAAACCAGTTGACATTTATTTTAAAGAAAAATAACACAAGGACCTTTTTCAAGTAAAAATTACTTTAGGGCCAAATGGTTAAAAGTCATTGCAAAATGATTGTGTCCAAATGTTTTTTTATTGTTTATTAATCTACTGTGTATGAAAAGCTTCAAAGTCATATGAAAGCTCTGTAAAGTGCAAACATACTGCTAATGCTGGATAATGGTTTCATTTGAAGACTTTTCAGCACCAATAAATGTGGATTGCTTTTTTCCCCCATTTTCTTGATCAGCCCTTAGGGAGGAGTTAATCACTTGACATTTTTAGTGGATTTTCAATTAACCCATGACAACTGTAACCCATAAACCTTGTCTGCTCTTTACTTTTTGCCAAAACCATGAAAATGACTTAAATAAATGGCTCATTAGTTCCAGCACTTGGCCGTCAGAAGTTGTTATCAATTCATGCTAGTCTCCACCGAGAACATGTTTATTCTGAATTAAGGCTTTTTAGTGACGTGTATTGACACTGTCCATAAATTTCCCTACTTGCTACATACTCAAATGTTTTTTTTATTGCTCAGTGGACTTAAATATACACCACAGAAGTTCCCGAAACAAATGTCATTTGCATGAGCTATCCAAACTCAAAGACTTTCTTTCTTTTTAGCTCCAGTCCAAAATTTTTTTTTTTTTTTTTTTTTTTTTCACTTGGTTCCTATCAGGAATTGTCAGGCAAACAACCCCTCTTCAAAATGTAATGTTTATTTCTGTAAATGTTTAGTTGGATGTGTCTAAAAAAACTTTTTGGATGCTTTTCTTCTTGTTTTATGTCAAATGCAGTTCACAAAGCAGCGAATGAAGTTAACAAATCAGAGAAAGCAGAGGAAAAACAAACTTACCGGTGGCTCCATCCCGACGCAGACTCTACGGGCATGGGAAGGTGAGACACACTGCTCTGAACTAGTAGTTCATAACGATGATCAATTATAGTGGTGACTTGTAAATGTACATAATCTCACATGCTGTGAATATGCTGTGGTGTAAATTGTGTTAGAGATAATCTATTCAATTACTTTTTTAGGGAACATTTCCTCCCTGATATTGGCCATGATATTCTAAATGGTGGGAGAGTGCAGCTTGTGGTAAGAGCTATTATTTGGCTTTTCTGTGCTTAAACCTGTTCACTAACCTGACACTGTTCACTTTTTTTCACAAGTACTATTGGATCCTGTGCTAAATAACTGTGAAGTTACATTTAAAGTGGTTCTCAAACAACAACAACAAAAAAAACTTGCTAACAATTGCTGCTGTTTATACTTTAATTAACTTTTTTTTTTTTAGGCCATTGGGGACAGAGACAGTGTTGATTCGGGATCAAGATTTTGGGCTGACTCCACTGATGTCTCTCCACCTCTTAAAACGCATACTCGAGCTCGAAGATACTCAGCTGAAAACAAAAGTGAGTCTTTTACTTAAGTGAATTAGCATAAAAAATAAATATAAAAAACACATTTTTTTCTTAATGAGAATATCTGTGCCAGGTCTGTTTATATTTGGGAATACTTATCGAGAGACCAATTGCATATTCATGCAGTGAACATTTTTATTTATTTCTTTAATTAAGTGTTGCGTAAAAATATTGCTTAAGCAGACCATTTGCATTTCAAATGCTTTTTGCTGATAAAAAAGATTATGAAGTATGTAAATTCCCATTAACATTAGAAACATCTGTGCCCTCATTGTTGATAATATCACACAAGCAAAAAAATAATGTTTTTGGAAAGCAGTGAAACTCCCTTCTCCACTTCTGTTGTGAGTACATACAACACACTATTAAATACATTTTTTTACTTTATTTCTTTTTCTGATCCAGATTTAGGTTGTACTCAGAACATCATCATATGATTTATCTCAGTAATAATTTATGAAATGTTAAGGGATGGGAATAATTAAGGAAGAATTTAAAACACTGCGGACTTCACACAGTGATGTGAGGTTAAATCATGTGAGTCAGGTGCCAAATTAAATACTGCACACAGAGTGCAGTGGGTGTGGCATGAAGCGCTCGATGGAAACTGACATGAATGTACACATCATCTGGCTCACTTGATAACCTATTACAACATCACACAAATCTGATTTCACACAATTGAAAACCACTTGACATCACCATGCACTTTTGTTAAATGGAAAAAGCAAGTTTGATATTTTTTCCCACCAGGGAATTTTTTTCTACTCACCAAATTTAGACAAGTGAATGCGTGATAACTTTTAGACAAACATTTTTAATAATACACTGTTCAAAAGTTTGTGGTTACTAATTTTTTTTTATTTATTTTTTTAAGAAATTAGCTGTTATTTAGCAAGGATGAATTAAAATGATCAAAAGTGACAGAAAATACATTTATAATGTTACAAAAAAATATATACTTCAAAATTGATGCTGTTCTTCTGTTAACTTTTTATTCATCAAATGAACCTGAAAAAAATGTATGACAGTTTCCACAAAAGTAGCAGCACATGTTTGCAATACTGATAATAATTTTTAATGTTAATGATGCTGAAAATTCAGCTTTGTCATCACAGGCAAAAATTACATTTTAAAATATAATAAAATACAGTTGTTTCAAATTGTAATAATATTTTACAATATTACTGTTATACAGTATTTTACTGACAATAAACGTGTGAATGGTACCACACACACACACACACACACACATATATATATATATATATACAGTCACACACATATATATATATATATACAGTCAAATAACAATTATTCAGATTTTGAAATATATATATATATACACATATATATATATATATATATATATATATATATATATATATATATAAAATCGTCTATGTACACATGTGTCAGCTTAGCAGACAGATGTCAGGGTTGATGAGGGGACAGGGGGGGAATCATCTCTCGTTCAGCAGGAAACGGTCAGCGAGAGACCCCTGACACCTCACTGATTAAGTACGAGCTCTGTCACACAGTCTGTGCAACTCAGGACTCACCCTGACAAAGATCCCTCTGAGTGACACAAGCAAAGCTCAGCGCATTTAACATAGTGATGTCGGACTGTGAAGGCTTTTCACTGTCTGTCCTAATAAAGCCAAATTGGATTACGCTGATGATTTGAAAATGAAATCCACGAGGATGCTGACAGCCTGACCGACTGAATGACTGACTAGCTGTCTGAATGACTGACTGAATCATGCTTTTCACATAGAGGTATTTATAGGTGAATTAATGGAGAGAGTTTAGAGGTATGACGGCTGATTCTGTAGATCAAAGAAAATTGAAATGCATGATTCTTTTTACAGTTTGTATGCAAAAGCTATTCCTCTATAATCCACAAATATCAGTACTCATTTTCTGAAAGAGAATGTTTTATTCTCGTTGCGTGTTAGCCTGTTTATCTGCTAACATAATAAACATTTTCTCAGCCCCTCATAGGCCTCTTGTGATTTGAATTGGTTCAGCGTGAGCGATTAGGTCATGGGCACAAAGTTGACATGCTTAGTACTATGTTCAATTACAGTAAGGACTCTATAAATACTACTTAACTTTAATGCAACAAGATACCCTCTACTTACTGGGGCTGAGCCATAAAGAACAGTTTAGGGAGCCATAAACGTTTTCATTATGTGTGTAGAGGAAATCTCCCGGTGCCTCATTTTTTGCCCTCTTTCAAAGGTAATGGGAGCAAAATGGCTGAAAACAATTTGTTTGGTCACAGCGGTTAAGTGAGTGTGTGGCTGTTTTATTAAATATCAGCCCACAGAATTCGGGTAACAACATTTGTCTCTTTGAATATAAACGTCCAGGGTTTGAAGTGCAATTAATATCCATTGAGGGCTGATGTCTAGTTTTTCCACTTTAATCAACACAGACAAGGAACAAATTAAGGAAAAACTAAAATTTGTATCAGTTAAACAATTACTACATTTGTAAAATGGGTTACACTTTATTTTAAGGTAACATTGTAACAGTGTAATTACACAAATAAGTACTGAGTAATATTAATTAACTACATGTACATACTATAGGGTTAATGTTAGGGGTTAGTTACTTGAAATTATGCATAATTTACTGTTGTAAGTACATGTAATGTGAAACTGTCACCTTAAAAGAAAGTGTTTACATAACATGTATTGAATTATTGTATTAAGAGCCAAGGAACAGAATGGTACTTGAAAGATCTTTTTTTTTTAATAACTTATTTTTTTGGAGAATTCAGGGTAGTAAGATGTGGTGCACGGTAGCCTTCCGAATCTATGAAGTTTTACCTGGTGTTTCCTTTTACCGTGTATGACTTCTCGCTGAGTGCAGCCATGGTTTCTACACGTGGAACGCATCAGCTACAGAAAAAAGCTCGCTTTGTTCAATGTGTTTGAAAGAAGTGTGCTTGTTAGAAACACCAGAAATGTCAGTCAAAGTCTTAACAGGTAATTGAAAATGTATTTGCATTTTTGAAGGTGTATTTTTATAAAATTATCTTTGTCTTCACAGAAACAGAAGTGCCATCACCCACCAGAGTCAATTCAGCTCCGATCCGAAAGGAACGCATCTCGTTCCGGGACAACCCAGTGCGACACAGTGGAGGCTGGGGTGGAGGAAAGAAGAGGTCCAAATTGAACAAGTAAAAAGATAACCACATCAGCTTGTGTTTGTTGCACTGGGATAATATTGATTCGGTTTGTTCTTTTATTTTCACCCTTCATATTTGCGGCCATGTATATATTCAGTGTGTGATGGATGTCTTGTTGATGTAAGCCCTTAACAAGACTTACAATGCACATTTGATCTCCGCTGAAATTCCTTGCAGCTGCTGTTTTTACTAAAATCCAGCTTCCTCTCCTGCAAATGAATTAGAAGCAATGGATGAGATATAGCCCAAATATCTGCAGGCGGTCACAAGATACGTATTGCTTTCATGTATCACTCCATTTAACATGAGCACTGCGAGCCATGGAATGGGTGGAAACCATTTACAAATGACATGCTTAATATGCAGACAATGACAGGCAATAAAAACCAGCTTGTTCCTGTTTCAATTTACTT
Organism: Chanodichthys erythropterus; assembly: GCF_024489055.1. NCBI lineage: Eukaryota > Metazoa > Chordata > Actinopteri > Cypriniformes > Xenocyprididae > Chanodichthys > Chanodichthys erythropterus. The sequence continues at coordinate 32,282,270 of NC_090227.1, forward strand.
GAGTTTTTTTTTTCTTTCCTTATACTGGGATTTGTATATATGTGTGTGTGTATAGCGCCTATTTGCACTAATCTTAGCGATAGATGCTATTTACACTAAGTAAAAATAGCAATATATTCTATTTACCATAGCGCTAATATTGACAATAGCAGCATTTTCTTAGCGATATGCTATTTACACTATTTACACCATGTAAAAGTATCAGTTCTTTGCAATAAGTGTAAAGATGTCTATACTTTATATTGGCAGATACTATTTGCACCTTGGTATTTTTGTACATTAACAGGATGCAATAATATCATAGAGTGTATATTATTATATTTATTAAAATTATTAAATGGACGCTGCCTTATTGGGAGAATAAAACCCTCCCTACACCTTCCCCTAACCCTACCCAATAAACACTTTTAATATTATTATTTGCAGTTTGTTTCCACTTTTAGAACATTATTTAAATTTTTATTGAAAATAAATGTGAGCTCGGATTCGAACCAGCGTTAAAAGCCAGGTTTGCGAGCCTTACTCGCTACTGGTGCGTCACTGAAGACGTTGAATTTCTTGCGTCTTTTTTAAAACTTGAGTGGCCCATCTAGACATTGGTACATTGGTGGGTGGAGCTAGTATAAATAGTGTAAATGTTCTTAACGGTATGCACACACATTTATAGATAGACAAACTGACCGACTGAATGCAAAAAGATTTCAGTATGACTCTAAAGACTGTACATTTCCAAGTTTCCACTTTTGCTGAATCTCAGAATAACAGACTGAATTTGCAGACTGATGCCAGCGGGTAATTCATGCCAGTTGTTACCCACAGAAAACATAGGCAATCCCTGACAGATAATCTTTTCAACTGCCAGTGAAAGCAGATATGTATAAGGTTAGTAAAACCCTCCTGAGCCATATAAAACCTATTGGTTTGTTTGGCTTTCTAATAGACTACGTTGTATTTAACTACCCAGGAACGCATTATAGGGAAAATATATACTCATTGAATAATCCTTCACACTAAAATGAAAAGGCCTTTCAAACCAAATTTCACATAGCAAACTCAGTGCATCTGGCCTGACCTGAGCAGCTCAATCACAGCAGCTGGAAGAAGTGGTTGTGGCCAAAAACCGTTTATTATCACTTTAATTACTTAAGTGACTGCAAAGGCGTATATACACAAACCCAGCTGACACGCTCGTACTGACCTCTGACTTTCACCAGAGATTCGTTCTGTCTATAGTACATAAGAAAGCGAGAGAGAGAAACAGAGAGAGGAAATAAACAATGGCAAACATGTCACTGGCCTGAAAGCCTCATGTGGCCTGTACAAAACCATTAAAATGATTTAAGAATGTATAATGGAGAAAATCGCTAACTTCTCTCTGTACCAATTTGATCAGATTAACGAGATCCCTCTGTCAATCAGGGTTATTATTATAACTGAAAGTAAATCTTAAACCATTAAAAAAAACATTTCCCATTTTCATTGAATTCAAATAGTACTTCATGTACTAAAATAACTAAAACTAAAACAGAAATAAAATTAATAAATACTATATAGACATATTTAAAAAAAAACACAAAACAAAATGATTAAACTTAAATTTAAATTAAAACAGACACACAGACACACACGTTTGTACATTTGTTTTTGTGAATTGTGGGCACATTCCATAAGCGTAATGGTTTTTATACTGTACAAACCGTATTTTCTATCCCCCTACACTACCCCTACCCCTAAACCTACCCATCACAGAAAACTGTGCAAAAAACTCATTCTGTATGATTTATAAGCCTTTTGAAAAATGGGGACATGGGGTTATGTTCCTCATAAGTCACTCTCTCTTCTTGTAATACCTATGTCATACCCATGTCATTATACAAATTTGTGTCCTGATATGTCACAAACACACACACACACACACACACACACACACACACACACACACACACACACACACACACACAGACATAATATATATATATATATGTATGTATATGTATATGTGTCAAATATTAATTAAAACTATAATAGTATCTCAATTATATTAAATAACACTGTCATTATATTTGCTCTTCATGTTATATATTATATTATATTATATTATATCAAGGACAAGGATCCTCACTGTATGAATATTGTATGTTATTAAGACCTCATATATCATGTTAACACGTTTGAATTAATAATTTAATATTATACAAAAACAAAGTGTCGATTTGGAGGACATTTACCCATAATGTTGCGCAGTTTATATATTTTTATTTATTTGTATTTATTTTGGTATTGAAAGGATCAAATAGCAGATCAAGTGTTTTAAATATCTCATTGCTTTAATGTTCACTTTTTTGAGTTGATTTTGCAGTATTGCATGTATTTACGCGCTTAATTGAGTGAAATTAGGCCGTAAGCCACATAGCTTCTTCTGCGCTTTCATGTGCTTTGCTTCTAACGCGCAGACAAAATTTCAACAAACCACACAGAATTTCTCACATTTTCCCCTCAGCAAGAGGTCCAAATAGAAGGTTATTTCAGAGCCTTAATAAGAAACCCCCCTGCTACTTAAGAGCACCCTATTTATTTTCATTTTTTCTCAGAGTGGCACCATCAAACCCCAAGCATTGTAAGTGACCCTTAGATATGGCTATCCTGGCAGGTGGTAAGGTTTGCTGGCAGAGAGAAGACGGTGATCTCTTACACACACTTTGGAGTGAGGGTGGTATCGGATGACGCCTTTCCTGTTTGAAATACAAACGTTTAGGTGGTCGCAAAATCATTTTGGTGCCGAGCTTTTTAATCTCGCATCCAAAAATGACTCTTGCAAATTCTTAATCGGCCTCACGCTTACTGCGCGTGTCACAGCTGTTGCTGTCGGGAATGTGAAGCGCTTCGTTGTTTGCGTTATCAATGAATTCTGGATAAAGCCAAGTGTGCCAGTTGAAAAAAGTATAACAGAACAAATTAGGATATAAAAAGGACAGTTTTTCACACTTTTGTTGGACTAGCCTATGTCTCTGTTTTTCTTACAGATTCATGCTATTTTCCATTAACCAAAAACTCCTATCAGGCTTGATAATTTTTGGTTGGTAAAGCGTATTTTATCTTGAACTTCGAGAGGATGTGTTGATCATTATTAGCTTGTCAAAAGGTCTGAAAAAGTGTTAACTTTTTTTTATTTTTTATTTAGGTCACAGTAGCAGGATTTGTGTGACCGCGGTCATCATCACAAGCGCGCGCCGTCGTGATTTTATTCGTCTCTTTATTGGAAAATTCAGATTGACATTTTCATGAGACCTGCAAATACAAGTTTGTCATGCAGCTAAATGACTGTTAGAAAATAGAAAGTTATAAGAAGAAAAATAATATTTCAAAAATCCTGCAGCAAATACCTGTTTGGTTCGGTTTGGCAGGCTACCTTAAAAATGTAAAAAATACATGCAATTTTACTGGATTGTGAAAACGTTTGATAGAAGGAAAAGGTAAGAAGTACGTAATAGTTTCATTGAAAATGTATATTATATTATATTTAACAAGGCAATATGCATACTTCATTTAAAAGTATTGCTAAGATTATTTTAATAAGTTAAACGTATCACCTTAAAATCCTTAATATAATTGTAGAGCAAGTAAAATGCTTAAATAATTTAATGACTTTTACAGAAGTGTAAAATAAATGTTTTTTATCAAGTACCATGTCGTAATACCTCACTATATTTTTTGGCACTAAGATTATTCGCTGGAACATTACGCTTACTGCAATTAATATTAGGAATGTTTGATGTTTTCCTTATTTATTAATAACTTTAATTAAATAACGTAAAAAAAAAAGCATCGATGCTTTATAAAGACGACTATAACTGTTCTTTAAACATTCACCAACTTTAAATATATTTACTGAAATGCTTAATATTGTTAACAAATGGTTTAACACTTTAAATATCGCGCGATTTATACTCCTGTCGGATTTATCAGTTAAATAATCATTAGGGATATCCAAACACACGGAAAGCGAAAGCAAGTGTAATTGTTTCATTTCAGGTCATCACAGAGTTTCATAAATCTTATTTAGTGCTTGTGCGCGTGGGTGGAGTTTCACCTTCTCCATATTCAGAAGTTGGGTGGTTGCTTGAATCTCCCACTCTGCCGTATAAAGAGAGGCCCTCGGTCTCTTTAAGACAAGACAAATTAACGACTTGTACAAATAATTGGCTGCATTGCTTCATTTTTGACATCACTAAAACATTTATGGTGTCCATTGACGCGCTTCATGCTTGAGACGAGGCCAGAGGACCATGATGGAGTACTTGAGCGACAAGTTCTCCTTGAAAAGTCAAGCGATTAAAGGCAGCGATTACTACATGGACCAAGTCATGGAGACTTTAGACAATGTGCCGTACTACAACAAGACATCACCTAAATGCGTTCAAGCCTTCTCGATGCAGAGCAATGATCAACACAGCACGATGGACAGATCGTCTCCGTGTGACAACCAAAACAGTAAGTCCTGCTTTGAGAATTTTTCCACCCAACTTTGTAAATTTAGGCTAACAAAACATTTTGTAAAATACTTCTTAAAGATTCTTCAGTGGTCCTTGGCAACACATTGGTTTAGTAAAGTTGCTGTGTAGTTCTCTAATGAAGTTCTTAAAAGTTTCTTCAATGCGTTGAAGTTCAGATCATTTAAAGCACCGATTTATATGGTGAAAAGTGAAAAATTATTAGTGTCTGATTGTTCTGTGGAATTGCTATAGAAAACAATTTTTTTAATAACCTTTATTTTTATGTGTAAGATAATGACCGGTTTTGCATATTCCGACGATATTTTTATTTTATTTATTGATATGGCTACGTTTATAATGGAAAAAAGTTCATGTAAGAATTAAATGTGGAAAAATACATATTATATATATATATATATATATATATATATATATATATATATATATATATATATATAATTGCAGATTTAGCCAATATTTTTATATTAGATTTTTTTTGAAAGGTTACAACTTTTCAACAATTATGTGTTGTTACAATGTGTAATATTATTTTAAAATATTTCAAGTTATGAACAAAAACAGCTACAAAGTTGTTATGTTTGTTTATATATATATATATTTAAGAAACACCTTTAACTTTTTTGGCCTTTAAAATAATATTCTTCTATTAAACGCATTGCTCTTTCAGACTATCCGCTTATCTGTTATTAATAGGCTACTTTTGGTAATACTTTTCATTAAAAAGTAATTCGAAAACAAAATGCTGTAGATAAGTGATTCATTCCATTGAAAAAAAAAATCAATATTAAAATAAATGAATGTAATTTAATTCCCCGATTGCTCATAAATAATTGCACAAATAATAGGCCTACATGTTTACATTCCATCCGCTTTCTTTTCGCTATAAACTTACGGGCAGCTGATATATAACATGTCCATGAGCTGTTTTTTTATTTTTATAGATAAGAATAAAGTGTATATTTAGGGTCATAATTTTGAGATCATCATACAGGCCTACGGTGTAACAAAAATATATGAAAAAGTAGCCTACAACTTTATTCCACGCAGTTTCTTTGTGTTGAAAATTATTTAAATAACGTTTTAGATGCTGCTGAAACTGTCTGTAATATTATGTTAACTATACCCATTTTTTTTTTTTACTAATGATCACAGGCGTGAATTACTGCGCTCCAAAAACAGAAGACAGCAGCCTGCACGCGATGGAGAACTGCTGCAGTATCAGAGTCTCACCGGCCACAACCGGACCAGACAAAACAGAGCTGGACGACATCGGCGAAAAATGCGACAGCAACGTGTCGAGCAGCAAGAAGAGACGCCATCGCACAACCTTCACGAGCGCTCAACTAGAGGAGCTTGAGAAAGTCTTTCAGAAAACCCATTACCCAGATGTGTATGTGAGAGAACAGCTGGCCATGAGAACAGAGCTCACGGAGGCCAGAGTTCAGGTAACTGCTCAGTTTCATTTGGATAATTCTCTAACACTCTTTTGCTTTTTGAGACTTCTGTAGACATTTTAAATGCGAGTTAAATTTAAGCCTTGTCTGAGAAAAACGCCATTATGTTTGCTCACTTTGAAATCACCTTTGATTCACCATACTTGCATTCCTCAGCGTAAAAATAAAAACAAACTGTAATTGAAAACTTAACTTGAATTTCCGCATGAAATGTTAAAGTTTAAATGAAAAAACTTGCTCTTGTACGTTCATTCAGCACATTCTCACTCCCAACTCGTCACATAGGCCTATGTGCTCATTTGCTTTAAACATGTGGCGTCACACACAGACGCGTTCGACAAATGTTGCAACAATGAAATTATATATTGGGTTATAAAAAGTGACGTCGAGGGGTCCTGACCAAGCGTCAATATTTGACGAGTTGGGTGAGAATGTGTTGGTTCATTGCGCTTTTTCAACCATTTTGTTTTTTATTACTGATGAACAAAATCAAGTTTAACCCTTGAAAACTCACGAAAAATAAATTAAAGAACTGAAATTGAGACAAATTAAATGATGGAAATAAAGATACTGTCATGATGAAAACATGTTTACAGTGCTCACTAAAATACCTGGCGTTTATTACCATCATTTAGCTATAGATCTAAACTTAGCAACCCTTCCTCTATCGCAATTCATGGATTTAATGTCACAGCCCTGTAATTGGCTTCACATTTAATCAAATATATTTAAATAAAGTAAAACAACAAAAAATAAATTCAGATTTCTTTTTAAAAATTGAGCCTACATAAAATGTTACCTCAACATTCATTCATCATGGAAAAATAACTCAACTTTTCTCTTTCTTTTTAAGGTATGGTTCCAGAACAGAAGAGCGAAGTGGAGGAAGAGAGAAAGATATGGACAGATCCAGCAAGCCAAAAGCCACTTTGCAGCGACCTATGACATATCAATGCTGCCCCGGACAGACAGCTACTCACAGGTGATTCACTTATTTGCATAATTTTTACAAAAACTAAAATATAATAATTCTATAACAGGCATATTTACCTGTATTGGCAACCCTATATTGTTGTTCTGCAAGGTTTTGAATGTCTTTAACCCAGCGTTTTTGCACTATATATAATATATCTCAGAAGTAATCACATATTTGTCATACATTGTAAAGTAAATTTCATTGTCATTTGATTAAAACAAATGGTAACACTTTATTTTGATGGTCCCTTTTGAACATTCTGTTGACTATAAGTAACTTTGCAACTACATGTCAACTAAATGTCTACTAAAACAATATTAGTGGACTGTCTGCTTATTATAAGACATTCTACTGACTATAAGTAACTTTGCAAGTACATGCCATTCTACTTATTCTACCCCTAACCCTACCAGTTTACTAATACTCTACTAACACTCTTGACATGTAGGTGCAATGTTCCTTATAGTCAATAAATAGAATGTGTTAAAGGTGCAATATGTAAGAATTTTGCAGGAAAAGATCCAAAAACCACTAGGCCAGTGTTATATATTTTGTTCACTTGAGTACTTACAACATTCCAAATGTTTGCAACTATTTGTAAATCGTGAGAAAATTGCAATATTAACCAAGGCTCCGGGACGTGTGAGGAGTCGCCTGTCAATTGCGTCATACCCGCGTTACCCTCCGTTTCCAGTTTTATTTTGTTGAAACCATGGAAACACCAAAGACACTTTAATATTTACATGTTTTAATAGACAAGGGAACAACTGTTTTGATATATTTATAGACAGAAAACTAATTATTGTTATATAGCTCAACATGTTTAGTCTTATTGTTTAAATCTAATTTTCTTGATTTATTTGCGAGTACCATGCTTTACCATGCCTCAAAGAAAAACACTTTTTTGTGAAGTAGCTAACATAGCATAATCAGACACAGCTTTATTTTTAGTAACAGTAATACAGCATTTTCTCCATCATACAATATGCTTTAAAATTAATTGTATGCCATTTATCAACACAAGCCATCCAGCATTTAATATGGTATTCTAAAATCGATCTAGCTTACTGTGTCTCAAACAAGTGTCTCACAGCGGCCGCCAAGCGAACGCACAGAGTAACATTATAACATTTTCAACACACTCAAATGTATCTAATATGATAAACAGAGCTGTGTTACCTCATACTCATGACCGGAAAAGCGTAAGCGATAGCGGTGACTGCAGCATAATCGTGAAGCGTGAGTTGCGCAATCGCTCCAGCGGCTTCGTTCAGCTCCCACAACACTCGGTCCTGCTCTGCTTCATACTACAGTAACTTTAATAATCGCATCCATGAACATGATTTCTTCCCGAGTCCTATCCCAGTTGTATTCCACCGTCCGTTGAGGTGAAGACCACATGTCCCAAGATTCCTCGCTCAAACGTGGCGTCATCAAGCTACACCTTTGTTTTGAATAGGCCTCTAGCGACCTCTAGTGGACAGAAAATATTACATATTGCACCTTTAAAGGGACCATCAAAATAAAGTGAAACCAAAAAAATTATTCAAAGTGACAATATTTATTGATCTGATTACTGAAAAGTCACACAAAATTTGACCTAATTTCAGCAAATAGCATATAGTCCTTACCCAAACACAGTGTATGAATTGTTGACAGCAAGCATTAACCTTTAGAGCTTGAATCTGTTGAGACGTCAGTCAGAGCCGTCTCACTGTAACTGACAAAAGCTGCTGGGAGGATAGGAGAGGAAAATTTACATGGCACCGCAGGACCTCAGTTTCCTTCATCCGAGAGCAGATTCCTCTCTCATGCGTTTTCCATAGTCATATAACAAAACAAAAAAAACCCTCTGCCTTAATTTGACATTACAGCAGGCCCTTATTGCACCAGGCATGTTGTAAACCAGACTGCAGGGCTGTGTTTGTCTTATGCCCATGACATGTGTACAGTCAGATTTTTGTGGTGAACACAGATGCATTTTTGTGGACTGCAGGGTTTGTTTCTAAAAGCCTGGTCTGGATTCATTTAAAGTCTTGGACATAATCGTCACTGTATTTTAATGCAGATTGAGGGTGTATCTGATATGATGTCATCGGTTTATCAGAAACTTTTCCCAGGCATACTAAAATGCATAGATTTATATTTTTAAAATTGAATTAACTTTCCAAATCGGAATCTATGTTGATTTTTCAAACATTTGGATTTCTTTATTTTGATTATTATTCAAGCCTGTTTTTTTTTCCATCTCCATTTCATCTAGTCATTCATTCACATATTAAAGTGTTAATTATTTCTCACAGATTCCCAACAACTTATGGACAGGTCCCGCTCCAGGCAGCTCCGTAGTGTCGTCCTGCATGATCCCGCGAGGTTCCCCTCCCTGCGTGACATCTCCCTACCCCCACTCGCCGAGAGCCGCTGAGCACGGTTACGTGGGCTTCCCCAATCACCAGCAAAATCAGTTTGGAGTTAATCACGTGTCTCTCAATAACTTCTTCGCCGATTCGCTTCTGGCTCCTTCGCCGAACAGTCACGCCGCGTTTGAAACCAAACCTGAGTTTGAACGGCGGTCCTCCAGCATCGCTGTACTGCGCATGAAGGCTAAAGAACATGCGGCCAACATATCTTGGGCCATGTGAACTTATCTGAACTTATTCTAATAGTTGTGTTCTGAACAGTTTTTGCCTAGTAATAACAATGCAACCAGTTACTTTCAAGTGGCTGCCCAATTTTTATTATTACTTTTTATATTTTTATTGGAACAACAAAGATATCAGCCCATGATTATAGACTGTTTAAAAATTCTTTTAAAAATAATTTAATTAAAAAACCTCTTAATTGAACAGTGTTTTTTCTTCTTTTGTCTTAGCATCTCTTGTAGTTATGAATATGAAGGGCACAGAACTCAACAGTTTTACACTCTCATGACGTTAACAGAGATGTTATGGCTGACATACTAACACTATGTCTGTGTGCTTTGCAGCAAAGCTGTTTAACGCTCTCTAGCTGTGGCTAGTCTGCAGTGGGAGCACATGTATTATTTTATGGGAATAAAAGTTCATTCAAATAAGCAGTGTTTCTATTTTTTCATTCTCTTTGCTTCTGCTCTCTTTTGATAGAATACATAGATTCACCATTAAATTTTTATTTTTTATTTTTTTTTATCATATGAGCTACCTGTTTTATGAATTGGATACACTACCGTTCAATTTAAAATATTTATTTTTTCTGTTTTAATATATTTTAAAATGTAATTTATTCCTGTAATGCTGAAGCTGAATTTTTCGGTAGCACTTTATTTTACATTCCTGTTCCCCATATACATACTATGTACTTATTATAGTAATTACAATAATTAGGTAATAACTAGGTACTAACCTAACCTTAACCCATGTAGTTACCTTATATTACCTAGTACTTTCATAGGTAAGTACACATAAAATAAAGCATTTTCAGCATCATTACTCCAGTCTTCAGTGTCACATGATCCTTCAGAAATCATTCTAATATCCTGATCTGCTGATCAAGAAACATTTCTCATTATTATCAATGTTGTGCTGCTTAATTTATTTTATTTTTTTTCACATGGAAAGCGTGATATGTTTTTTTTTTTAAGGATTCTTTGATGAACAGAAAGTTCAAAACAACTTTTATTTGAAATAGATTTTTTTTGTAACAATGTAAAAGTCTTTACTGTGACCTTTGATTCATTTGTTGTCCTCGCTGAATAACATTTGTGTGCATTTTTATTATGTTATGATCTTATATTCGTGTTCCTGAGTAAACTGATAAAATAAGGTTTAGTATTGATCCTTTTTCAGCTCCTCTGTTGACAGTTACATTTTTCTCCTTTTGAGACTAACACAACTTTATCAAGTTAGTCAACTGTTTGTGGCTTTTGCCAAATAAACAACCAAAAAATGTTGTCCTGTTTTTCATCCACAAGTTTTTAAGTAGCACTGAGGTGTTTTACACTTTGTAGAAATTATAGACTTTTGTATGTTATGTATAAATAGAATTAACAGGGATACCTAGTTTTAAAAAACGAAGTCACTGGAAGAGTATCTTATATAAATTAAAAACAAAATAATCATCTCTGTGTTACATGTTTATTTAATGAGATTTAATTTTATTTTTTTTTTTCCAATTTTATGACTTGCTTGATACAAACTATTAGTATTTTGTATTGACTGTTGTGGAATGAACCTTTGTTAATATTTTTGTACTTAGATCAGTGAATATCAACCTTTTTGACTTTGATTTAGTTGTTTTAGCTTATTTTTATGTTTCTTTTGTTTTATTTTAAATCATTTTAAGTCATCTTGAGGCCTGCTAGAGGGCCCTGGCCCCCAGGTTGAGAACCACTGACTAAGGAACGTTAGATTAGCTTTAGAATAATGTTCTGGGAATGTTAGATTAACGTTAGCATTATATATACCAAAAACTAACGTTCTGGGAAGGTTAGATTAATGATAGAATAACGTTCTGGGAACTTTAGATTAATAACGTTATACAAACCAAAAACTAACTACATTTACAATGTACTAAAAATGGCAAAGTTTGACAATGCATTGTCACAACGATCCCTGTTCAAACGGATCCTCAACTAAAAACGCTGTATCATGCCAGGCCAGTAGTTGGCAATGTCACTTTGTAAAGAAATGTTACGCTCCTATAGACTAAACGCATAATACGCATGACATCTCCGTTCAAATTCACGAATTCGCGTTTTTGTAATTACATGGAGACAGCAATGATAATGTTTTCAAAAACGTGTACTTTTAAACCAGTTTTCAAAAGTTTGTGTTTTCAGGCCCCCAAAATAATATTGTAAATTAACGACCAAAACGCATAAAAAGTTTTATATTTTTAGTTGGTATTGTGTAAACGGCCCCTTAGAGTGTATATCTGTATCCATCTCTTGGTCACTGGTCTATATTTCTCTGACTCCACAGCTTCAGTGTAACACTGCTTTCACTTTAAGACTGATGGTGTAGCACGTGTGAGGCAGAAGATCCCACCACAGTCTGCTGCAGATGAGCTCCATCAGCAGGTCGAATGGGTTTGACCCTCCGGGGTGAGCCACGCTCATTAATAAAGAACCTCACACGCTTGGGGGAGTGAAACATGCGAAAGAGATAGATCTCTCTGCTGCCCAACACTCCAGACCTGCAGTTGGGAGGGGACTTTTTTTTTTTTTTAACTATGGAATACAAAAATGTACCCATGCATTAATTATTTCCCCTTTAAACAAATCAAATTAAAATAGATTTCCGTTATTGTGATTAGACTGTAATCAAAAATGATTTGGCTGTATATACATTTGTGCTCACAGTTTAGTAATATAAAGTAAAATCACTGAAAGGGTGCTGCGTAACTCACTAAATCTGGCTTTGTACATGCAGGCATGGATTTTGTGAAACACATTTCAAAGTTAAGCTGGCAAGTGCAACGGCAAAAACAAAAACAAGTCACAGGGGACTTTGTGCGGAAAATGATGTGATTGCCTCTTGTCCAAAAGTTTATGCCCTGACATTGAATAGCTCTCCTCTAGACGACTCATGTATTTTCCGTGCCCTGTATCCTTGATGGACATTTTTGGCCCAACTCTGCAATCAAGCACAACATGGTCTTTATAATTACAGTATGCATGTAAACACATTTAGGATGTATTTCTTGTGGATAGTTTATTCAGTCGTCCCCACCAAGAGGTCCAACTGGTGCTGTACCAAAAGAAATAGCACACGTCAGACATGTCATGTCACTGTCAAATCTCTAACTGTAATTCTTGACTTGAATTTTTTTATTTGTATATATGATTTGAAACTATCAGGGGCAGTTATATTCTGATGGTCAGTTTTGTGCCATAAAGTTTGCAAGCCAGTACAATCAATCACCCACATTACACTAAACTCACTCTGGGCAATAATAATGAAGTCCAGTAGAATACAACAACTGAAGAAGTGACTCACACTCTCAGTCATTCACTCACTCACTCACTCACTCACTCACTCACTCACTCACTCACACTCTCACTCACTCACTCAATCAGTCATTCACTCAGTCAGTCACTCACTCACTTAATCAGTCATTCACTCACTCACTCACTCAGTCACTCACTCACTTAATCAGTCATTCACTCACTCACTTAATCAGTCGCTCACTCACTCACTCACTCACTCACTCACTCAATCAGTCATTCACTCACTCACTCACTTAATCAGTCACTCACTCACTCACTCACTCACTCAGTCACTCACTCACTCACTCACTCACTCACTCAATCAGTCATTCACTCAGTCACTCACTTAATCAGTCACTCACTCACTCACTCAGTCACTCACTCACTCACTCACTCACTTAATCAGTCATTCACTCACTCACTCAGTCACTCACTCACTCACTTAATCAGTCATTCACTCACTCACTCAGTCACTCACTCACTCACTTAATCAGTCATTCATTCACTCACTCACTTAATCAGTCATTCACTCACTCACTCACTTAATCAGTCATTCACTCACTCACTCAATCAGTCATTCACTCACTCACTCACTCACTTAATCAGTTACTCACTCAATCAGTTACTCACTTAATCAGTCATTCACTCACTCACTCACTCACTTACTCACTCACTCACTCAATCAGTCACTCACTCACTCACTCACTTAATCAGTCATTCACTCACTCACTCACTCACTCACTCAGTCACTCACTCACTTAATCAGTCATTCACTCACTCACTTAATCAGTCACTCACTCACTCACTCAATCAGTCACTCACTCACTCACTCACTCACTTAATCAGTCATTCACTCACTCACTCACTCACTCAGTCACTCACTCACTTAATCAGTCATTCACTCACTCACTTAATCAGTCATTCACTCACTCACTTAATCAGTCATTCACTCACTCACTCAATCAGTCATTCACTCACTCACTCACTCACTTAATCAGTTACTCACTCAATCAGTTACTCACTCAATCAGTCACTCACTCACTCAGTCACTCACTTACTCACTCACTCACTCAATCAGTCACTCACTCACTCAATCAGTCACTCACTCACTCACTCACTCACTCACTCACTCAATCAGTCACTCACTCAATCAGTCACTCACTCAGTCACTCACTCACTCACTCACTCACTCAATCAGTCACTCACTTACTCACTCAATCAGTCACTCAGTCACTCAGTCACTCACTTACTCACTCACTCACTCAATCAGTCACTCACTCACTCAATCAGTCACTCACTCACTCACTCACTCAATCAGTCACTCACTCACTCACTCACTCACTCAATCAGTCACTCACTCACTCAGTCACTCAGTCACTCACTCACTCACTCACTCACTCACTCACTCACTCCTATTATCTTCACTAAGTATCTTCACTAAGTATGAAGGCCATTTTCTCAGTATCAGTTCAATGAATGATGGAATCAGTGTTTCAAATATGGAGAGAAATGTTTTCTCTTGTGATTGTCATTGTGATATTTAGGACAGATGAGTAGAAAGTGTTTCTCATCCTCTGTTTGCTGTAGATATATGTAACACCCTTATTCTTACAAAAAGTCCCTGGGTGCAAAATCTGTAAACTCATCAGGATGTGAGATATTTTGAATTTTCTCTGCAAAATTTTTGCAGCTTTTGCCATTTCCAGATGTACTTTAACGAACTCCTTGTAGAGTTTTAATCAGAAAAACATCATATTTGGTGTCTAATCTTAAGGCCTTAGCAGTGTTAACTTGCGAAGGTCTTGAGTTTTCACAGAAGGGCGTGTCTGTGGCAAAGTGACAAAGTCTGATGTTTCGCCAAGAAAGAGAAACTGTTAAATCATGCAAAACTTGGCTAAGTGCTAATGTAGGCGATTAACAATCTAACGTTCCCAGAACGTTAGTTTTTGGTTTGTCTAACATTATTCTAACATTAATCTAACATTCCCAGAATGTTATTCTAACGTTAATCTAATATTTCCAGAACGTTAGTTTTTGGTTTGTATAACGTTATTCTAACATTAAGATAACGTTCCTAGAATGTTAATCTAGCGTTATTCTAACGTTCCCAGAACGTTAGTTTTGGGTTGCCAGAACATTATTCTAACGTTCCCAAAACGTTATTCTAATGTTAATCTAATGTTCTCAGGATGTTAGTTTTTGGTTTGTATAACGTTATTCTAACATTAATCTAACATTCTTAGAATGTTATTCTAACATTAATCTAACGTTCCCAAAACGTTCGTTTTTGGTTTGTATAACGTTATTCTAAAGTTAATTTAATTTTCTCATAACTTTATTCTAGCGTTAATCTAACGTTCCCAGAACATTAGTTTTTGGTTTGTATAACGTTATTCTAACATTAATCTAACGTTCCCAGAACGTTAGTTTTCGGTTTGTATAATATTATTCTAACATTAATCTAACGTTCCCAGAATGTTCATTTTTGGTTTGTATAACATTATTCTAAAGTTAATCTAATGTTCTCATAACTTTATTCTAAGTTTATTCTAACGTTAATCTATCGATCCCAGAAAGTTAGTTTTTGGTTTGTATAACGTTATTGTAACATTAATCTAAAGTTTCCAGAACGTTATTCTATCGTTAATCTAACGTTCCCAGAACGTTCGTTTTTGGTTCCCAGACGGTTATTTTTAGGGCCTGAGCACCGATGGTGTGAGTGAGGACCCTATTGTATTTGCTCAGTCAATTATTCTTTTATCTCTGAAATTAATCATATTTTTGAGGGCCTAAACATGCTCGAAAACTCATGAAACTTTGCTCACGCGTGAAGTGGTGAAAATTTACGTCAGATATGGGTTTCAGAATTAGGTGTGGCAAAATGGCTCGATAGCGCCACCCACAAAATTTCAATTAAGCGGCATTTGCGCTACGTTTCACGTACAGCCCAGTACCTACAAAAAAGTCCCTGGGTGCAAAATCTGAAAACTCAACAGGAACCCCGCTAGAAATTTTACGTTCCCAGAACATTCTCAGAACGTCCCCACTGGTGTTAAGGATGTTGCCTAGTAACGTTCCCAGTACGTTCAGAGATGGTCACGATGTGGAGTTCTATATGGTTTGGGGGACGTTATTTGGCGGACCTTCACAGAACATTCAGGATGTTCTCTGAACGTTTAGGGAACCATATTTTATTTGGAAATGTTTTCAGAATGTCCCTGCTGCCCTTGTCAAAAAGTTGAATTGAAAATTAGAGGTAAATTGACTAACAAAAATGGCTGTTCAACCAAAAATTAATTTTTCTTAAATGTCTTACAAAAAAAAAGCTCTTTACAGGGATTTTCTAGAGTATTATAATGAAACCTTTTCTTTAAAATGCAAATCACTTATAGTAAATCATTAGCTGACAACAGCACATGCATGAGCTAATGTAACTGCTGTATCATTACACCAACAACTACGCAATTACTGTCTTTAAATAAAGCAACACACAGCACAACATCAGTGTTTCTGGATCATCACTGACTGAAGCACAGGATCTACTCTCCAGCACAATGGTAACCTCACAAACTCAGATAACAGAAACAGAACATGAGACACTAACAGATCTCTGCATGTTCATTTATTACAAACCACTCTGACTTTATTTCTTTCATTCAAAACTTCTTAATGAGGTGTTGATGTTTTATAAAAAATAATAAAGTTTGAATTCACCGTTATGGAGCTAAGCACTTGTTTTAGTTGGGCTCCTGACCCTTGACGTTTTAACTTCAATTTTTCTCTGATTGTTGTAGATGTGTTTCTAAATCACATTTATTTAAAAAAAAATTGTGAAAAAAAAACTGATCAAATGGATTTGGTTGTTTATTGTTGATGTTTTCATAATCATGCAGTGGCCTTATTCACTGATCTCTGAATATTAATTCATGTTTTTGTGGTCCTATGACAATGCATAAAATCTTGTCCTGCTTTGATATTTTGAAAGTTTTTGTCATTGCACAGAAATTATTCAGACCGGATTATGTAGACTCACACAGACATCTAGATTCTGCGTATGAACCTCAACAATGGTGACAAAATTTTCAGATAAACAGATTAACTCTGAGCATCACAAAACAAGCTAAACAAAGATTTTTGTTTACTGTCACCATTGTTGAGGATCATATGCTGATTCATGATGTCCGTGTGAGTCAAAGACAATGTATATAAAAAAAAAAAAAAAAAAAAAAGACTATTTACTACAGTAACTGAATGTTCCCACGCGGTCTTCTGTTGGTCATTTAATAATGTTCCCGATATAGGTTTAGGGGGACGTTCTATTTTGGTTATTTTATGGTTGTGTGAGAATGTTAAAAAGAGGACATTTGGGAAGTTATAAGTACGTCCTATAGTAATAGTCCCCTAAACATTCCCAGAATGTCCTGAATGTTTCCAGAAGGTCCACCAAATAACATTCCCCAAACCTTAAAAGAACTTCACATCACGACTGTCTATGAACGTACTGAGAACGTTACTAGACAATGTTCTTAACACCAGTGGGGACATTCTGAGAATGTTCTGGGAACGTAAAATTTCTAGCAGGGTAACCTGTCACCCAGAACGTTCAGAGACGGTCACATGTGCGAGGGAGCAGGACCAGATCATCCACGTACAGCAGACATCTGACCTCTGTGTGGTGTAGAGTGAGGCCAGAGTCAGTAGAGCGCTGTAGCGCTGATGCCAGACCATTTATGTAGATGTTGAAAAGAGTCAGACTCAGACTGCATCTCATCCCACTCACTCACTCATTTACTCAGTCAGTCACTCATTCAGTCAGTCACTCATTC
>NC_090227.1:32302504-32472504 GCF_024489055.1 Chanodichthys erythropterus
ACTCACTCACTCACTCACTCACTCACTCACTCACTCACTCACTCACTCACTCAGCCAGTCAGTCAATCACTCACTCACTCACTCACTCAATCAGTCATTCACTCACTCACGATTTCAAGATTCAAAAAAGCTTTATTGGCATGGAGAAATCTTTACATTGCCAAAGCATTAATAACACTGAACAATAAAAATAATTAAATAAAATAATAATAATGAAGAAAAAAAATCTAGCAATAAAAATAGCAATTCAAAAATTGCAATAAAAATGTTCAATCTTATAATATTTATAGAAGTGTCTCTAGGCATTTAGCAAGTGTGTTGGTAGTTCTGTCCCGCTGGAGGCTCTTTCGTCGTGACAGGACCTCACATACCTGGCGGTGAAATGGGGATAGAAAGTGTCCCTAATTTGTGCATATTTAGGGCAGGATGTCAGAAAGTGCAGTTCTGTTTCTACTTCATTCTTTGTGCAGTGGGGACACAGCCGTTCTTCCTTTGGTAACCAGGTCTGTCTGTCTGTGTCTGCCTGTCTCTATGGTGAGATTGTGTTCACTGAGTCTGCACATGCTCAGGACTTTTCTCAGTTTAGGGTCGCTCACTGTACTCAGGTATCCTGCCAATTCATATTCTCCGTTTAGGGCCAAATAGCATTCCAATTTACTTTTTAGGGCTGTTGCGTCTGTCCAATGTTTTTGGTATTTTTCTTTTTGTGTTTTAATTATTTGGTTTGGTCTGGCTAAGTTTTTATTTTCAGCCAGACATGTTGTGGTTCGTGTAGTCAACTCCAAGACCAATTTGCAGAGGGCGTTTCTTCCTGGTGTCAGCTCTTGGTAGTTCAGGGCTTTGTGATGGAGGGTATGTTTATCACTATTTTTTAAGACTTAATATGAATCATCAAAACACACACACACATACAAAAAACATGGGTTATTGTGAAATACTGGATAATGCAACATTAAGGACCTCTGGGACACTTATGGCCTGTGTGCTACAAGCTGAAGACCTGCTAGACAAGAATACACCGCTCTTTGCTTAAGTACATCACACTTCTTGTTTTCTTTCTATTCAAATGCCACATACACTCTCTGATGGACATTTCAGCCGGGTCCCATCATTCAAAAAAACTCCCAGCATGCAGCGGGTCAAGATGTTTTTAGCCCTGTGCCGAGCGAGGGGCCAGCGATCGCTCTTCCTGCCAGGACAGTTATGTATGTTCAGTAGGAGCAGCGGTGCTAGAGTCGGTACTGAGCTTCATGATTAATGAAAGCATTCCCCGAACCCAGTCTCCTGCGCAAAAGAAGCCCTGTGAGTTATTGTGTGCGAAGTGATTTTTTTATTACCTTTTCACACAGAGCTGGGCTGTTTCAGAGAGCAACATAAAGTCCTATAGATCAGGAGGAGAAGCCGCAATGCTGCCGTCTAAGATTGATGTAAACGCTAACAAATAGTAATGTTATACCTGAGGCCTGAAAATAAAGAAGACAGAAAGAATGATCAGGTGATAGAAATGCAAGTAAAACTATCAACTAGAACTATTTTAAGTGCTGATTTTTATTTGAAACTCACCCATGATCTAACATCAGATTAAGAAATTACGCATGGGAGTCTTTTTGTCTTCTAAGAAAGCACAAAAATATGCAGCAAAGTAGTCCATTCAGTCAGTGGGCAGAAAGCCTTTACCTTAATTTGTTGTGGCTGGTGAGTCATTGTGAGAGTGTCAGGCTTGACGTGTAACGTGCTCATGAATAGTCAAATGTGGTGGCACCCCGCTGAGAGAACAATGTTTACTGATGCCAAGACAAACGGAGGCAATAAACAGGACAATTAACCATCAGAGAAAAACAAACTCAATACAGGACCAAATTACCTGTGACGTCTAGATTTGAGTAATCAACATTAAATTAGTTTAGTATATTAAACAATACTGCCCTCATGATATTCAGAATATTCAGATAGTTTAACAGATTTTATGTGTTTAATGGATTTAATCATGAAATGTACACTCTAAAAAATAAAACATTGGTTCAACAAAATAAATAAAAAAATAAATATGTTAACGTTTTCCACTAGAATTTTTAACTTAAGGCAATTGGGACAATTACATTAATTCAAAGCAATATTTTGAGTTGATCCAACATAATGTTTTAAGTAAGATGAAGACGTTTTTTTTTTGCCACAATAAAAACACATTTCTAAGCACCATGAATGTAATAATTGTCAATATTAATGCAGCTATTTAAGTTGATCCAACATAATGTTTTAAGTAAAGTGAAGATGCTTTGCTTGTCACCATGATGGTAACTCTCCAAAAACCCACATTAACAGAAACTCTTCTAAATTAGCATAACAAAACACTAATTACTGCTAAATCTCCCTTACCATTAATCTTGTGCAAAAAAACATTATATAACACTTAATTTTAGCATTTACTCTCCCTTTAAAATGCCATACTACAGGCAAAGCATGATGGGAAATATAAATCCCAGCCCAGTTTCACTTAACTTAAGTCCGTCTAAATTAAAAGAAGTGTTCATACAACTCAAAACAATGAAACACATTTACACGTCATCAGATCGTATTTTACATTAACAGAACTTAAAATTAGATACATTTTTGATTAACTGAAAATGTTTAACTATGACACGTCATGATAGTATATCGAATCAGTAGGCATAATTTGTGTGTCATCCAAGCTCATTAAAATAACAATTACAAGTAAAAAGTCTAACAGCATTTCAGAACTTGATTTTTTATTTCACAACTATATATATATATATATATATATATATATATATATATATATATATATATATATATATATATATATATATTTAAGTAATCACTAAAGGTCCCCTGAATTAGTTTTTAGAGTGTAGATATAAAATATCCTCTTGTTACAATATATATCCTCTTGATTAAATTAGAAATAATGTGTAAAGTTCATATATGTTAATGCAAGTTAGACAAAGCCCAAATGTATTGTTCAGTTCTCTTCCAGCATGATAAATATCCAATAAAAGATTATTTGTTAGATTAAACCTGTAGCACATTAAATGAACACTTAATACAAAGCTCACCCCAAGAAAAAAAAAAAAAAAAGACAAATGGGAACCAAATGACTTTTTAGTTGAAAAATTACAGAATCACTTGAAAAGATTGCTGTTCAGTTCAGCTTTGGCTTTTAAAGCAATAGTTCACCCAAAAAGGAAAATTCTGTCGTCGTTTATTCACCCTCATGTGGTTCATCTTCAAAACACAAATGAAAATAAATTAAATCTATTCATCATATTAAGCAATCATTTTAAGCACTAAAACCACAATCATGCATCACATGACAAACAAGTGGCCTCTCCTCCAGTGACTGGACTCTTACTGAGTTCCCAGCAGGAGGAGAGAACCATCTAAAACCCTCAATCTCCATCATCTGCACTGGCTTTCTATCTGCCTAAACATCTACTGAATCACGAAAAGCACTTTTCCATCAGCTTCACTATGTTAAACCCTACGAGAAATCAACAGATCTGAAGAACTACTGCAAAAGAAGCTAATAGTGGAGTGAAAATGTTATTCGTTATTGTTCCTTCTTTATAACCTTTTTTGTTAAATTCTGTTAGTCATGATATTGGACTTTAAATGCAACTTACATTAAATAAATGACCATATATGGGATGTTTTGAATATAGCCCAGATCCATCACGGTCACTCAAGGTAATGGCAGCAGCTAAATATCAAAGGTTTTATTCTTAAAGTTAGACTTTAGTTTAAAGATAAACATGGTGTCTTGAAAGAGAAAGTAAGTCATCCTTTGATGATAAAACACATGGATCTCAAACCCCTCCAGAAGTAATCTCTGGATCGCAGACAGTGACATATCACCTTGTCACAATCTCATGAACTAATGGTAGAAATGTTCAATTCTTATCATGTATATTGATGTGATCTGCTGACCCTTTGGGCATTTGAAGCCACATCTCCAATGTCAAGCCAAGTCCTCCCACACGGCTCTTCCCTTCTCCTACTGGCTTTGAAGTTCATTCTCCGCAAGCTGAAAAATCTCAGGTCCAAGTCACCTCAAAAATTAACTATGAAATATTAAAGATAGGACTTCATAAAGCCTATAGTGTCCTTTTTATTTTTTGCAATATATTGTTTTATTCTGGACTTGTGCTCCAAATGTCGGCATGATGTATCCCGATGTTCAAACAGAATGAGCTGGATGACATATTTTGAATGATATCAATACACAGCCTTGTGATGCAGCCTGGAATCATAAATCACTCTATGTTCGTTCATTTGGCCAGAGGAGAACTGGTCCCCTGAATGAACCTTGTTTCTCCTTCTTTTTTTTTCTCCATTTCTGTCAACTGATGGAGTTTGGGTTCTTTGCCACTGTCGCCTTTGGCTTGTTTAGTTGGGGACACTTAAAGGGTTAGTTCGCCAAAAAATGAAAATTCCCTCATTAATTACTCACCCTCATGTCGTTCCAAACCCATAACACAAAAGTCGGCATGAAATCAAAATTGACCCTACTTACTTTGTTAGTCCATATTACTAGTCTTGTGGTGAACAATTAATCCATGCAAGTTAATACACAGAAAAAAATTGTTTGGTGTAGTAATCTTTAATCAAAATCTGAAAAGTTACTTCCGGTCTGGAATGGCATTCCTTCCCTGATGACGTCAGTTTGAAGGCTTGGGTTGAAAACACATAAACCACTCATCTCCAACCGTTAGTCTGCTATGAGTGAGAGATGGAGAGGAGAAGCACTAAAGTAAAACCCTGCCCCTCTATTATTCAATTTTCCTTTTCACTTGGAAATACGTCACAACACTGGAGAAATGTCGTTTGCAACTTCCGGTTCACAGGGACTTTAAGATATTTTTGATGAAATCCGAGAGCTTTCTGATCTCCCTATACACAGCGCTTCGGATTGTATATCAGAACGGCGACTCATTTTTGGTCAGCTCCTACGCATGCGCTGTGATGCTCACGTAAACAGCATCGGCCAATACTGAACCGGCGTTCTGACATAGAGCCTGGAAGTGCTGTAATATGTTTACAACGTCAACAGCATAGGAGACTGACAGGGAAGAGAAGAAATTGTTGAATAAAGTAATTATTTTTGTTTTGTTTTTGCACACAAAAAGTATACTCGTTGCTTTGTATCATTGTTATGAAGTCACATGGACCATTTTAATGATGTCTTTGCTACCTTCCTGGGCCTTGAAATTTTTTTTTATGGCATTGCTGTCTATAAGGAGGTCAGAAAACGTCTTGGGTTACGAGTGTAACCCTTGTTCCCTGAGTAAGGGAACGAGACGCTACGTCAGTGACGTGATGGGAATCCTCTGCATTTTTGTGTTCGTGAAGCACTATTGTATCCAACCAATGAGAGAACGTGACGTCAGAGGCGGGCGACGTCGCGGACCGGAACCTATAAAGCATGCCCAGAAACAAAGAACGCTAGCTTCTGTGATATGTCTGAAGTAAGCGCTCCAGGCATGCTGGAGGTACGGCAACGTGACGTAGCGTCTCGTTCCCTTACTCAGGGAACAAGGGTTACACTCGTAACCCAAGACGTTCCCTTTCGTGGGAACTATCGACGCTACGTCAGTGACGTGATGGGAACGCTGTCCCCACTACGCCGTGCCTCTGAGTGCCTGGCTGCTATCTTGTAACACCAAAGCACCCGGAGTACTACTCACATTAAGATTATAAAATCTGATGAAGGTGTGCTGGGATGACCATCCAGCAGCGCCACAAATATCCGCCAAGGAAACTCCTGACATGTGAGCTCTTGAAGCAGCCATACCTCTAATTGAGTGTGCCCTAACATCCAAGGGGCATGGACGCCCCAGGGCTTTATACGACAATGAGATGGCCTCAACCACCCATTTACTCATCCTCTGCTTAGACGCTGGGCCCCCTCGACTCGGGGACCCATAACATACAAATAGTTGGTCTGATTTTCTCCACAGGGCAGCTCTGTGAACATAAGCGTCCAATGCCCTCACAGGACACAGCAGATTAAGTTTTTCCTGATCCGGATTAGTAAACGGAGGGGGATAAAAAGCCTCCAAAACGATAGGACCTGGGACCCTAGTGGGGACCTTAGGAATGTAACCAGGCCTTGTATGTAGAAAGGCCTTAACCATCCCTGGTGCAAACTCTAAACATGATGGTGAAACCGAAAGAGCTTGAAGGTCACCTATCCTTTTCAAGGATGAGATGGCCAGTAAAAACACAGTCTTCAATGTGAGCATTTTATCTGACACATCTTCCAAAGGTTCAAAGGGCGCCTCAGCCAACCCTTGTAACACGATGGCTAAGTCCCAGGTCAGAGATTTTGGGCGTACTGAAGGCCTCAGCCTCAGTGCGCCACGAAGGAAGCGAACAACTAAGGGGTCTCGACCTACCGAGACACCACCCATAGGAACATGATAGGCTGAAATCGCAGCCACATACACTTTTAATGTGGAGTGAGTTAAGCCTTCTGAAAGCTTTTCTTGGAGGAATTGAAGCACATAGCTGACAGATGAGTGGACCGGGTCCACCCTATGATGGCTACACCATGTAGCGAAAACCTTCCACTTATACATATAAAGCTTCCTTGTAGATGGAGCTCTGGACTGAAGGATGGTCTCCACAACCTCGGTTGGGAGACCAGATTCTATGAGCCTTGCCCCCTCAGGGGCCAGGCCCACAGTTTCCACATTTCTGGACGGGGATGTAAAATCATGCCGCCCGCTTGGGACAGGAGATCCTGTCTGACTGGAAGCTCCAGAGGAGAGCCGTGAAGAAGCGATACTAGGTCCGCAAACCATATTCTTGTTGGCCAGAAAGGAGCCACCAATATCAGGTCTACCCCTTCCTGACGGACTTTGTCCAGAACTCCCGGGAGCAGAGAGACTGGGGGAAAAGCATACAGACGTCGCCTCGGCCACGTCTGTATCATGGCATCCAACCCCAGAGGAGCTGGGTGCCTCAGAGAGTACCACAGAGGGCATTGAGTTGACTCCTCTGTGGCAAAGAGATCGACTTCCGCTCGACCGAATGTTTTCCATATGAGCTCCACTACCTCTGAGTGAAGCTTCCATTCCCCCGGACTCGCGCTCTGCCTCGACAGAGCGTCCGCCCCCATATTCAAATACCCCGGAATATACGCCGCCTTTAGCGAGAGTAATTTCCCCTGGGTCCACAGGAGGATGTGACCGACCAGTTTGCATAGTGGCCGAGACCGCAGTCCCCCTTGGTGATTTATGTAGGAGACCACCGTAGTGTTGTCTGTCTGAACCAACACATGGTGGCCCCTCAGGTCGGGGAGGAAGTGCTTCAGAGCCTGAAACACTGCCAGCATCTCCAGCCGATTTATGTGCCAGGAGAGCTGGTGTACCTCCCAGTGACCTTGAGCTGAGCGACCACTCATGATCGCTCCCCAGCCCGTGAGGGACGCA
The DNA here is from genome assembly GCF_024489055.1 of Chanodichthys erythropterus. Taxonomy (NCBI): domain Eukaryota; kingdom Metazoa; phylum Chordata; class Actinopteri; order Cypriniformes; family Xenocyprididae; genus Chanodichthys; species Chanodichthys erythropterus. The sequence continues at coordinate 32,309,956 of NC_090227.1, forward strand.
TCTGTCGTAAGCATTACGCGACGACATGAAGTTCCCAACACGGGTCCCTGGGACAGGAACCAAGGCTTTTTCCACATGACCAGAGCACGAAGGCACCGCCGCGTGACTTTGATCATGCGAAAAGGATTTCCCCTCGGAGAAAACCCCTTGGTCCTGAACCACCACTGTAAGGGTCTCATGTGCAGAAGGCCAAAAGTAACAACGTTGGACGCAGCTGCCATCAGACCCAACAGTCTCTGAAACTGTTTTACAGTGAGTGTCCGGCCTAACTTCACCCCATTCACGGCCCCGAGAATGGAAGTCACACGAGCGGGAGTCAATTGCGCCCGCATCGTGATGGAATCCCAAATTACCCCAAGATAGTTGGCAACCTGACTCGGAACCAGCACACTTTTCTTGGCGTTGAGCCTCAGCCCAAGCTTCTTCATGTGCGACAACACAACATCTCGATGTTGAGCTGCCAGACGTTCTGTTTGAGCTAAAATCAATCAATCGTCGATATAGTTCAGCACGCGGATGCCCTGGAGTCTCAGCGGAGCCAAGGCTGCATCCACGCACTTCGTGAACGTGCGGGGTGATAGTGATAGGCCGAAGGGAAGAACCTTGTATTGGTATGCTTCGCCCCCGAAAGCAAACCTGAGGAACTTCCTGTGAGAAGGATGGATGGAAATGTGAAAATATGCGTCCTTTAGATCTATCGCCACAAACCAGTCCTCGGATCTGATCTGTGGAATAATCTGTTTGAGTGTAAGCATCTTGAACTTCAACTTCTTTACAGATCGATTTAGTATACGAAGATCTATGATCAGACGCAACCCCCCATCCTTCTTTGGAACAATGAAGTAGCGGCTGTAAAAGCCCGACATTTTGCTGGGAGAGGGAACCCGTTCTATAGCCCCTTTTTGCAAAAGCGTCGTAACCTCCTGTTCCATTACCAGAGACTGCTCTGGAGCTACCACTGTGTGAATCACTCCACTGAACCTGGGCGGACGAGAACCGAACTGAATTCTGTAACCCTGTTCTACCATGAGCAGCACCCATTTCGAAATATTCGGAAGAAGTTTCCATTCCCCCAAAAATTCTACTAATGGAACCAGCCTCTCGAGACTGGTCTCTGGTGCTTTTTGAGCACTTGGCTCGTTTATCTGGCACAGCGCACCGGCAGATAAGCGAATCATGTGCTGGCCGACCCTCCTCGAAGGATCGACGGGGACTGCTGCGCCCTGTCGCACACTGGGTGGCAGGGTTGGCAGAACAGCCCCCTGAGGGCACCGATGGGGAACGATAGATGTTAATCGTCGAACCCCTTCGGAGGGGACTGCCCTCAGAAACCCTGACCCATGACCGTCAGGATTTCTTTTGGGAAATAATGACGGTCCTCAGATCCGCCCTACCCCCGGAAGGCTTCTGCTGTGCAGCGCGCACCGGTCCCCAAGCTTTCCGCGGGGGAGCACGGGCGGCCACACTAGCTTTCTGCTGGGACCTGTATCCCGAGGAGCCGGCTATCGGCTGAGGCTGCTCCCGCCCAGCAGCCTCAGGGGGATGAGATTTCCGGGGAAGGAATCTTTGGAACGCCGCTTTCTGTTTTTTCGCCTCCTCGAACCTGTCGACGACAGTAGCAACTGCGTCACCGAACAGGCCCTCGGAGGAAAGCGGCGCATCCATAAGGATATGTTTGTCTTTATCCTTAATATCTGCGAGATTGAGCCACAGATGTCTCTCCGTGGCCACCATGGCTGCCATAGAACAGCCTACTGACTTGGCCGTCTCCTTGGTGGCACGGAGAGCTAAATCTGCGGCTTTTCTCAACTCCTGAATTGTTTCGAAAGTAGCTTCCCCAGTCTCCTCAATCTCCCCCAGCAGATCAGCTTGGTATGCCTGCAGTATAGACATTGTGTGCAGACATGCCGCAGCCTGACCCGCTGCCGAATAAGCCTTGCCCACCAAACTCGATGTTTGTTTTAGTGGTTTGGTGGGCAACGTCGGGGATTTCAGGGACGATGCAGACTCGGGCGAGAGATAGCTCGCAAGCGTCTCCTCAACCCGAGGCATCGCCCCATAACCGTGTTGCTTCAGCCCCGTGATATTACTGTACATTGTCGTTTGTGGGCTGAAGACACGGTACTGCACGGGTCTATTCCACGACCTCGACACCTCGGTGTGGAGGTCGGGAAAGGACGGCAGTCCCCGACGCTGGGGTAGTGACCTAGCTGGGAGGAAGCGTTCATCTAACTTGCTTTTTATTTTTGGAACGCTCTCCTGCGCGGGTGATAAGGCAGAGCCCGTCTCTCCCCCCTCTGCTAGATCCATTTGTGAACCCCACGAGTGCAGCCTTCGCTGTGCCTCGGCAGCAGCGGGACCAGACCCTCGGGGAACACTCGCCGCGGCGCCCTCCTCAAAGAGCGCCCGGCGTGAGCGCAGCGCCCTGAGAGTGAGCCGCTCACAGTGCACACAGACAGCCCCCTCAAGAGCTGCCTGTGCGTGCTCAACTCCCAGGCATTTCACACACATCTCGTGTGTATCTCCCTCCACGATGAATCGCGGACAAGGAGGTGCACACTTAGTGAAACGCTGGCCTTTCTCCGTCATTTTATATATATATATATGTCTATTATGTGTCTTATTTCACTTGTTTGGAAACTCTTGTCCTCAGACAAAAAGATCACTTTCTGGCGAGATGGTAGACAGACAACAGTAAATAAGACAGACAAGATACAAATAGCGCTTACTGAAGACAACAGAAGCTAGCGTTCTTTGTTTCTGGGCATGCTTTATAGGTTCCGGTCCGCGACATCGCCCGCCTCTGACGTCACGTTCTCTCATTGGTTGGATACAATAGTGCTTCACGAACACAAAAATGCAGAGGATTCCCATCACGTCACTGACGTAGCGTCGATAGTTCCCACGAAAGGGAACTCTCGGATTTCATCAAAAATATCTAAATTTGTATTTCGAAGATGAACGAAGGTTTTATGACGACTTGAGTGATTAATAACAGAAATGTAATTTTTGGGTAAACTAACCCTTTAATATTCAGTAATATTATTGATTTGACTGCACTGACTGCACTGAAAACAAAAGCGAATTAAACTGGATGATGACCACTGTTTTCTGCAGAGCTGCTTTATTGCTGATTTGACTTCATTCATCGTTCATGTTATTGAACTGAACTGAATGAACATTGAACTGATTCAAAGTATTAAAGGTGCCCTAGAACTTTTTTTTAAAAGATGTAATATTAGTCTAAGGTGTCCCCTGAATGTGTCTGTGAAGTTTTAGCTCAAAATACCCCATAGCTTTTTTTAAATTCATTATTTTAACTGCCTATTTTGGGGCATAATTAGAAATGAGCCGATTCAGGGTGTGTGGCCCTTTAATTCTCTTGCTCCACGCCCCAAGAGCTCGCGCTTGCCTTAAACAACATAGAGCAATTTAAAACAGCTAATATAACCCTCAAAATGGATCTTTACAAAGTGTTCGTCATGCAGCATGTCTAATCGCGTAAGTACAGTGTTTACTTTGATGTTTACATTGATTCTGAATGAGTTTGAGGCTATGCTCCATGGCTAACGGCTAATGCTACTTCATAATTGATGAACTTTACAGTTATTGAAAACTGAATCAGCACTGACAACTGGCTTCAGCTGAGATCAAAAGCTACTTTGAAACAATCTGTATTTTAAAGTGCTATCTAAATAAAAGCTTGACTTATACAATATCATTATGTGTTTTAATGTTTTTGTCAGGAGCTTATTTTTAGCTTTTGGCTGTCTGAAAACATTTTTGTACGTTTTGGAAATGATGCTGTTGTTTATTTGTGAAGGCTGCTATGGCAGGTGATAAGAATTCCCTGCTATCCTTGTTCACTAATGAGGAACATAATCACCTGTTTACTGACAGTGGGTTCTCGCCTCATGCTAGACCCTCTCAGGTGACACTGCTGATCCTACAGATTTACTCTGAAGGGGGTTATGTAACAGAGCTTGGCAGAGCACTGTACTGTAAACACAGTTTTGCTTCTTTTGATAACCAATGAGTTCTTTTAATCAGGTCTAAGGAAAGAGCTTTAACAGCCCCCTGTTGCTCTCTTTATTGGGCCAGGGTGATGGGCTAAGTAGCTAAAGTCCAATCCCACTGAAGTCCCTTTGGGATTTCACCCCATGGGGTGCACTGAATCAAGAGCCTGATGGCCTTAGTGGTAGTGCTGTTTTTATTGTTATAATTCTCTGGGAAACTGAAGGTCATGTTGCGCTTTATCTAAAAGCCTCATTTGATACTTTTAAACAAATATATAGCAGTAGCCAACTGCTCTGTGAGGTGGACTGCTCTGAACAGAATAAAAAAAGAGTTGAATCCTGCCACCTGCTGGTGCACACTTGGTAATGCATAACATGAAATCTGTATTTTCAAGTCTGCTTCCCTTTGGAATTTTCACTAGGTTTTTAGAATGGTGGTTTTTGGTTTATTAGTGCAATAAAATCTGTGGTTAACATTACTTGAAGACTCTAAATAAAGACTATAGCTGTCACAAGGATGTGTATTTACATGCTTTAGGCCAGCTAATAGAGACAGGAAGGACAGCTTGATCGTCCTTGCAGTACTAAACAATGTGTAAAAACACCTGCAAAGGATCGACCTACATCTGAATATCATACTTGCAGGACAGGTACAGGATGGCAACAACAACTGCCAAGAGTTACACCAGGAACCCGCAGTCCCTCAATCAGTGCTGAGACTGTTTCCAATAGGCTGAGGCTGGTGAAAAGTGCTCTGGTGAAAAGTGCTCTTCACTGGTGAGTCATTGTCTCACCAGAAGTGATGGTTGGACTGTGTCGTCATCGAAGGAATGAGTGTGAAATTGAAGCCTGAGCTGGATCGATTTGGAGATGGAGGATTCGTCATGGTCTGGGGCGGTGTGTCACAGCATCATTTGACTGAGCTTGTTTTCATTGCAGGCAATTGCAACATCCTCCTCCTCCATGTGATACCCTCCCTGCAGACTCATCCTGACATGACCTTTTAGAATGACAGTGCCACCAGCCATACAGGATTGTCAGGGTTCTGTGACCAGCAAAGAACCTGGGACTCAATACCAATGAGCATGTCTGGGACCTGTTGAATTGGAGGTTGAGGGCTAGGGCCATTCTCCCCAGAAATGCTCAGAAACTTCCGGTTCCAACGCTGTAAAGTCTATGGGTTTTTTGAATGGGTTTTTGCTAAATCGCCTGAAATAAGGTCTGCGGTTAACAAAGCCTCTAAATACTTTCACATTTTGATCTATGACATAAAACATACCAGTTATAACCCACTTGTGATTTTTTTAACTTTTACTGTGTCTTAAAATCGGCGGTTGCTAACAAATTGCTAAAAGGGACTAACGTACTTCCTTTGGTGAGGACTTTAGACGTCATCATTAAAAACGGGACATTTGGACAGCATTTCTCATGAAAAACTGGTATTCATACACAGCGCAGATCATAATCAGTGAGCATGTTTTTAAATAGAGTTGTTTTTTAAATACTGTTTGAGGAAGCTTGGTGGTGGTGACGTTGATCCGCGACCATGGTGTGCTGTAGTCCGTTTATAGCCTACTGTTAGCCTTTTATATCTGACTATTTTATTTAGGCTTCAAAATCTATAAATGTTGTGTTAACTTGTAAAGATTATTGACAGACAAAACATGTAAGTGTCATAACCCTTTGTTAAACACAGAGCTTATTTTCTGCGATTTTCCAAATGTCTATGGGAACCTGTGTGCCGCTAACTTCCGGGTTGGCCTACAAAAACGCGTCATCCCTGGGGCACTCTATAGTAGAGACATCGACTTTCATTTTCAGGCCCCTAAACATGACGTGGAACAAAACAAACTGTGATTGGTTGCGTTACATGTCAGTCAAATGTTCCCTTGGGTGGCCAATTAAAGCTGCGATAGAGTCCAGACCTTCTGCCATCAGTCTGAAGGTCTGGCTATGCAAGACTAGTCCAAGCTATCACACGACAAATTCGTATGTATTTTACATGTAAATTAGGTGGCTAATTTGTACAAATTCATACACCTTCACTCATACCAATTTGTATAATTTAGCAAAAAACATACAAATTCGTAAGTTTTTTTGCTATATCGTATCTATTTTATGAGTAGAATTTTACGAGAATTAGCTACCTCGTAAATTACGTATGAATTGCAGTGAGATCATGAGATCGGGTTGGCAGGTCACACCAGATACTGACTGCTACTTTTGATACTAAAATTTGTAGTTGTTACTACCACAGTTTGATATTATACCAGAAGCTTTCATAGCACTGAGATTTTAGCTAAACATAGACAGGTGTCATGTCACAGAGTTCATTGCAACTTGCTAGCAATTTGTTGGCAATGTTAAAGCAGGAAGGCAGGTCTGAGGTGAGAATATCAATAAAACTACCCACTTCTGATTTCAGAGTGTTCCAGTCAGTCATGTGTTCCAGACAACTTGAAACTCTCCAACCTCCACTTGAAAACAATCAAGGAACGTAGCTTTAGTCACTGTCACTTTGGAAATAAAATTAAAAGCAGAATAATTTGACTTCTGGGTTGGCCTACAACCTGATGTTATGATTAAACAGGATTTTCAAATTGCATTTATAAATTGGCTAATCAACTGATGATATCTGTATTCAGTTGGCCACTCCTCACAGGGTGTTGAAATGGAATTAAAATAGAATTGGAATGATAGGAAGAAGAATTTAGTGAACTGCTGAAGTACTGCAAATTATTCTATACATATGGCATTTAAAAGAGCATATAATAATGAATATAAAAATTACATTATCTGATTTAAAAAACAAAACAAAACTGAAATATCAAATAATCATGTTGAATATAGGTCAAAATATGTAGAAGGGGAAAAAAGAAGGGGAATGGTGGGTGGTGGGAGGATTTATATTTTTTTACTCACTTGTCACGACTTTCTTGAGCAAAATATCTTATGATATATTTTAATAAACCCTTTGAGAAAACCAGCATCGAGTGTGAGGATAAGACGTGGCACTCAGAGGTTGGGGAATTGCACTGGTAAATGAAAAGCAATTTCATCTTTGAAGGGAAGCTGAAATCAGATTAGAAAAGCTACTTGAAATCTTCGAAATATCACCCACTTGTACGGTAACCAGGTTCAAGGTACTTTCACCATTTCCCTTCACGATGCAATGACAGCGCAACTGAGGCTAAATCAAAAGAAACACTCCTCTTCCAATAAGTGGTTATAATAGAAAAAGACTCATTCACTGAGCAGAACAGTGCGAGAATTGAATCACCAGTGGGATGTTAAAAAAAAAAAAAACCCCACACACACACGTGCTTTTGTGATTGTGGCTCTAATCTACAGAAAACCAACACTGCAGTTTCACACTTGTATATTTCTTATTATCTGCTTGGTATGATAGTGGATTTGTCTTCACATATAAACATAGAAGACCTATGTTTCATGCTGGGTTTTCTCCTTCAGCGTTTTCCACCCAAGTAGAGTAAAAGCAGCATTGTGAGAAAATGAATAGCATCCTTGGATGATCTCTGAAAATCAATGGACTGAAATATTATCCATTCTGCTATAATGAACAAAGCCTTTGTCTTCGGCATCACTGTAATAACCACATTCTCTGTCATTCGTCCTTTTTTTTTTACGCCTGGATAAGACTAATTGAAATTGGATGGTTGTGAAGATGTTCATATTCTGTGAACATATTTCATTGGTGTGTGTGTGTGTGTTTGGCTGAGTAATTTCATGATATATACATTCAGGCCTCATGCAGTGATTCATCATTTCTGTTAGTTCTCCCTGAATGAGCAGTCCTCTGATTCATGCCTGGCAAAAAAATAGTATAGTTGTAACTTTCAAAGTTCACTAAACACGCAAAAAGATAAAAAGAACGTCTTTTTAATACGTTTTTAAAAAATACAGACATTGTCTTTTTACCACTTTTTACCACATGTATCACTGCACACTGACACCTACATTTGTTATTTAACTATATTAACTAAATTCTGTTTTTGTATAGACTAATTTGTGACAGCACATAAACACAAAGCAGTTTTTTAATGCACCTACCAGCAGATGGCAGTCTAACACATGTTTAGCCTGAAGACATAAAGAGCCTGAAACTAAACTCAAAATGAAACCCTTCAACTCAGCACAAGAAAGTTGTGATGCCCCTGACACTCAGCATACTCAGCACCTGCGCTGCCTGCCATTCTAATCACTAAGCATGAATTTATCCCTCATCGTCCTGAGGGAACGCCTGGTGTTTGTCTCATTAAAGCCTCCCTAGTGATTGGAAATAAGAGGCCACACTCTCTGCCAACCTCTTCTGCTTTGCGTGGAGAGGGGGGTCCCAGGGGCAATTGCGTTTTTCAAATATCAGTTCATCAGTATTCAGCAGCCAATCTGCCATAGTGGTCAATCAACTCAGTATGTGTGGCTTCACCAACAACCATAATCTCTTGACGCAAAGTCTATAGCCTATAAGTGAATAATAATTTCATTCATTAGTTTGGTATATGTTAACCCCGACAATGCCCCAGCCTGAAGTCTTGAAACACATTTAAATACATTATTTATTATTATGAAGAAATACACCATTCAAAAGTTTAGGGTCTGTTGTCGGCTTCTGCTGTAAAACGTGAACTTGCCATGCCTGACAGTGGACAAAACCGGCTTTTCTGACTAAATGGATTTAGGGTACAGAACGTGCTATATATGGAGAATAATGCTCAACACTTCATTTTTTTTTTTTAAAAATGGTGTTTATCGGTTTTTGCAAATGAACTCTTCATATATATATATATATATATATATATATATATATATATATGCACAATTTATTTCTGTGATGTTAAAGCTGAATTTTTAGCATCATAACTCCAGTCTTCAGTGTCACATGATCCTTCAGAAATCATTTTCTAATTTCTTGGTGCTCAAGAAACATTTATTATTATTTTCAGTGTTGAAAACATTTCTGCTTAATATGGAAATCATGATACATTTTTTTTCATGATTCAATGATAAACAGAAAGTTCAAAAGAACAGATAGATAGATTCAGGGATTTGTCAGAAGAACTTTCTGTCAAAAGTTCTTCCGACAAATCCCTGACAAAGCTCTCTATGGCTGCATCCAAAATTGCATACTTCCCTACTATATAGTAGGTGAAAAACAGTGACAAAAGAAGTATGCCTGAATTCACAGTACTCATAAAAGAGTAGGCCTAAAATACTTAGATGACATCCCATGACATGAGGCAATGGGAGAGGGTTTGAGTGCGTCTCAATCAACTCCCTAGCTTCCTAGTTAGTAAACCAGTATATCTTACATGATTTTGCACTGGTGAGGACAGTAAGAACCCTGGCTCACTACATATTGGGACACTGATGACTCTATTTGACAACATCCTTATTCTACATCTCTGGTACTTATGAACAACAACAAAACTGATACCTCTTATTATTTTTAATGTTATTTAAAGTACATGATAAATACTTTGTTTGTTACTTATGTGCAACATTTCAGCCATAAATAAATGATAAATGTTAGCTAGATTATGTTCATTATGCTGACATATAATTAAATAATGGTATTGCATGTCATTGGGTCCTTTTTAGATGGAAGGCTCATCCTAGTGAGACTGTCTCCTAGTCTGAAGTAAGTGTGCATGTCTGTGTCACACGTTCCAGCTACCTTTCACTTTTTCATGAATTGAAATGCATGTGCAAAGGATTGTGGGTGATTTAAGGGTGCAAAGAATACACTTTTCAACTACACAGTATTGCTATTTCTGTGTTACAAACATCAAATAATAACCAAAGTATTGGGATAAAAGTTTTGGTTCTTTTCTGGATAAACACTGATGTTGCGCTTCACCTAAAGATTGTATCTATTACATTGCACAAAGACGTTTTTTAGTTTACAAAAGTTTAGTGAACTTTGACCTTCAAATTTATATATCAAAAAACGTTAATGAATACTAAATGATGATCTCTCGGTTCAATTAAAAAAAACACAAACGTAAAAAGCTATGACTATCATCAGCAATGACAATCAGATATTATCATACTGCTTAAATCGCCATTTTAAGCTTTATAGGGTTCATGTAAGCTGTAGCTACTGCTTTTATACAACAGTTTATTAAAGGATTAGTCCACTTTCAAATAAAATTTTCCTGATAATTTACTCACCCCCATGTCATCCAAGATGTTAATGTCTTTCTGTCGTCAGTCGAAAAGAAATGAAGGTTTTTGATGAAAACATCCCAGGATTATTCTCCTTATAGTGGACTTCAATGGCCTCCAGACAGTTGAAGATCAAAATTACAGTTTCACTGTATATGCATTATGAACACAAAGTATCGCCTTCCGGTTTCCGCATTCTTCAAAAAGCTTATGCTATATGTCCTACACCTTCCCTATTCTACTTCAGAAAAATACAAAACTGGCGTCGCGTTCTTTTGTTAAGTTAAAGGTGCCAGCGAACGTTTTTTTACAAGATGTAATATAAGTCTAAGGTGTCTCCTGAATGTGTCTGTGAAGTTTCAGCTCAAAATACCCCATAGATTTTTTTAAATAAATTTTTTTAACTGCCTATTTTGGGGCATCATTAACTATGCACCGATTCAGGGGCTGCTGGCCCTTTAAATCTCATGCTCCCTGCCCATCGAGTTCGCGACTCTATAATACAGTGCATTTACAAAGTTCACACAGCTAATATAACCCTCAAATGGATCTTTACAAGATGTCCGTCATGTATGCTGAATGCATGTGTCGATTCCTGTGAGTATAGTATTTATTTGGGTGTTTATATTTGATTCTGAATGAGTATGATGGTGCTCCGTGGCTAAAGCTAACATTACACACTGTTAGAGAGATTTATAAAGAATGAAATTGTGTTTATGAATTATACAGACTGCAAGTGTTTAAAAATGAAAATAGCGACGGCTTTTGTCTCCATGAATACAGTAAGAAACGATGGTAACTTTAAACACATTTAACAGTACATTAGCAACATGCTAACAAAGCATTTAGAAAGACAATTTACAAATATCACTAAAAATATCATGTTATCATGGATCATGTCAGTTATTATTGCTCCATCTGCCATTTTTCTCTATTGTTCTTGCTTGTTTACCTAGTCTGATGATTCAGCTGTGCACAGCTCCAGACGTTACTGGCTGCCCTTGTCTAATGCCTTTCATAATGTTGGGAACATGGGCTGGCATATGCAAATATTGGGGGCGTACACCCGACTTAACCCCGTATGTAACAGTCGGTATTATGTTGAGATTCACCTGTTCTTCGGAGGTCTTTTAAACAAATGAGGTTTATATAAGAAGGAGGAAACAATGGAGTTTGAAACTCACTGTATGTCTTTTCCATGTACTGAACTCTTGTTATTTAACTATGTCAAGGTAAATTCAATTTTTAATTCTATGGCACCTTTAATTAAATTATATTTTAGACAGCCTACTCTAGATAGACTACCATCAAAGAATAGTCCCAAAAAAAAAACAAACCTGACTTCACCGTTGCGAATCTTGCGAGTCAATGATTCATTCACAAAAGCGATCAGCAGTTGTTTAATTTCTAAATGAATCTATTCAATGACTCATTCATAGAGATTGTGTTATTCACTTGTCTCCCGGGACTGCGGGACAAGTGGATTTCTTTGAAGTGAAAGAGAATTTTACTTGCCTGACCAGATAATTAGCTTGATTAAAATGTCAATAACAACCAAAACACGAGAATTATTAATCTTATTTGGCGATTGATAGTGGATCTAGTAATGCAGGCTACTGGCGGTGATAGCCTATTGCGCTGTTGAGGCACACATAAGCTCTTGAGGAGAATTCAAAACAAATGAGCTCTGCTCACACAAAGAAACAAATACTGCGGTCACCTTGTATTTACCGGAATCTTGAGATAACAACAAGTGACGTTATATTCGGAGCTGTTCACGTCCTTTTTGGTCCTTGGACTGGGAATTATGAGTTTCCATGGCAGCACTATCAACACCTAAATCAGAGCCGTTAAATATGGCCTAAATGAATCTACAGCGGTCAGGTTGTACAGCGGCCACGTGGTACATGTGGGAGCTTTCAGGAAACTCCCACCTTACAAGCTGTAATTACGAGCTCTACGAGGACGTGAACGCTTTTTACAAGCTAGAATGTCGTAACTGCAGGAATTACAAGGCCACGTGAACGCACTTTCAGTTATCATGTTAGAAAAAAATTCAATGTGGTTTTTATAGCTTTCTATTTACGACATATGATAAAGTTAAGCATCACACGACCGAAAGTGCTGAATTCCTGAATATCACCTTGATTGAAATTGGCACTAATTTCATACAACAGTTAAATAAACAAGTAGTTAAAATTAATTACTTAGTCCAAACAAAGCAGAACCAGCGAATCTCGCAGCTTCGCTCAGCCGTTCTGAATGATTCAGCGTTTTGAACAAATCGGTTGAGTGAAAATTCAATGGCCCAATCATAAACAACCGAATGATTCAGTCTTCTGAATGAATCGTTTGAATAAATGAATCAGTGGCTCACTCATTAAGACGGTCACTTGCCGCCAACTACTGGCGGTTTAATTTCATGTTTAAAGTTTATAAAAGTTGTATAAAAGTTTAAAGTATATTTCCCACCAACATTTCTTATTTGTTTATTCAAAAATAGGCTATTTAAAGAATCTAATAACATTACTGAATGCAGTTGTATTTTTTATGATTTTGATCTGCATTTTAGTGTTCATAGCAGAGGGCTCTCTCAATTTGTTATATTTTACAGTTTGTCAAATTATACGATTTTGTAGTCTTCGCATACACATGCACCCCTGAACCAGAGCCCACATAACACATCCCAATTTAACCCCTATCCACCACGGATGCACAGACTGACACGGATACACAAGTGATACACACAGATAGAAAAACAGCTCAGCCAATTAAAAACAAGACTCAGATCGGATCTAACTTTTATATAATGCTTGCCTTCAATGCAATAATAGCCTACTCCAGAGGCTGTAATTCCAGCTGCCCAACACTTTAATTCTTTGTGTACAGGAACTTAAACATTCCTCACATTCCGGGAAGCCTTTCAAGCCTATAGTATTTACTCAACTTCCTAAATGATAGCTCTTTTCACTAATGATTAACCATTTATTGGTGCTAGGTGTTTGCCATTTTAAAGGGAAATAGAGCATTAAGACCATCTTGGAATAAAGAGATGATTTTTGCCTGATGGTTGTTCATGTTTAATCCACAAGAACAGACTTATTTTACCCTCTGAACTGACCAATACCTCTGCAATTTACCTGTGGATGACTCAGCATTCCCCCTCCAAAGAAATCCCCCACAGCCCACAACCACTTAACAAGGGCCAGTCCAAGAGTGACTAAACACTCAGCAGGCTGTTTCATTGAAATATGCGGGATGTTTACGTAGGTTCCATAATGAACCAAATCAATTTAAGAACAGTGAGACAGGGGAGTCAGAGTGCACACTATTCACATAATTGCTCCTGCTCGAAATAGCTTATGAATCTCCCAGCAGAGATATATATGTTGAGCTTGGTTGATTTAATGAGTATTGCACACTGAGTCATTGAATTGTCTGCCGTCTGTATTTCAAAGCTTTGTCTTCCTGATCCTTGGATCGGGTTTAACAGCTTTGGCTCATAGGCTTAAATAGCATTACAAAATAAGGTAAAAGATTTAGTTAGTGCCACATGACCACCCAGCCATCAAACTGTGTGCAATATAAATAAAATATGAAAAGCAATGCACAATATGATTGACCTTTTGAGAAGATTCATGACTCCGAGTCTGCCCCTATTCACTGTCACAGCATTAACCTTATCCACGATGCTGATAATAGACTCCCGACTACCGTATCAGTCACCTCTGCATGCTTTTCTATCATTCTGTTGTATGCATTCCGACACTATCATTTTTTCCCTCATTTGCCTCATAGAAAGCAGCCAGGCTAGCGTTTTCATTCTTTAAAGATTCAACTACTTCAGAAGGGCTTTTTCTTTTTCTCCACACTTAAAGATTTACAATTTTGGGTTATTATTTAAAGAAAAACCATGTTCTTTGGTTCCCAGATCGTTCTGGGAACATTAGTTTATTGTTGTAAAAATGAAAAGAGTGCTCCTAGAATATTAGGAATTGGTCTCCAGAAGGCGTGAGAAGCCTAAATGGAGCCTCTATATGCTATTTTTGTTTTTTCATGCTTTCCTATGCTGGAGAGAGAGATTTAAGTGTTTCCCATGGGTAATGAAGGAGTTGATCATTCCATTGTTGCCCTGGGCACACCCTGCCTCATATACCAATGAGAGTGCCTATGTAATTATTGCTACTAATTACTGGCAGCTGAATTAGAAGAAGACAAGGTTATAAAAGTCACTTGAACTTGTGGTGTGAAGGGATGAAATGCAGCATTCGAGGCTGGTGAATTGAGTTGCTGGCTGTCAGTGGTGTAATACCATATTCTTTTATTCTTTTTTTTTCATTGTCTACTTCCTTTGCAAGCTCTGTAGCTTATGTTTATTTTAAACACACACACAAACACACACACATTGGGTGGGTTTCCATGGGTCATGACATTCCACAGACATAATGATTTTTATACTGTACAAACTTTATAATCTATCCCCTAATACCCATCTGAATTTTTACATTTTCAAAAAACAACCCTTAGTATGATTTATTAGCTGTTTTCTTCATGGAGAACGAGAAATATCCCCACAATGTCAAATATTTCTGGTATTGCCATCCTTGTGGAGAGATTTTGTTTTCACATGGGTTTACCAGGACCACCCCTCAGCCCCCCAACCCACCCCCCCAACACTTAAGGGGACTCTCTATAGACGTAATGGTTTTTATAGCCTACTCTATATTCTGTCTCTATATTATATCCCTATGGTTTTTATACACTATATTCTATCCCCTTACACTAACCCTACCGCTAAACCTGCCCATCACAGAACACTTTCTGCATTTTTACATTTTCAAAAAACAAAACAAAAAATAATAATTTTGTATGAGTTATAAGCTTGTTTCCTCATGGGGACCTCAATGTAATTTTCAGGTTTGCCAGGTTTTCACAACAAAATCCGCCCAACTGCTACTCAAAACTAGCCCAAAATTAGCCCAATCGCATTCAGATCAAAAAGAAGGCCGAAAGCACATTGTCAGAGGCACAAAACTAATTTTAGCTTTAGCTAAGTGCCTGTTACCAACAGATTTTAAAGGTGCCGTAGAATGTCTTTTTAAAAGATGTAATATAAGTATGGTATTTATTTGGGTGTTTATATTTGATTCTGAATGAGTTTGATAGTGCTCCGTGGCTAAAGCTAACATTACACACTGTTGGAGAGATTTATAAAGAATGAAGTTGTGTTTATGAATTATACAGACTGCAAGTGTTTAAAAAATGAAAATAACGACGGCTCTTGTCTCCGTGAATACAGTAAGAAATGATGGTAACTTTAACCACATTTAACAGTACATTAGCAACATGCTAACGAAACATTTAGAAAGACAATTTACAAATATCACTAAAAATATAATGATATCATGGATCATGTCAGTTATTATTGCTCCATCTGCCATTTTTTGCTGTTGTCCTTGCTTGCTTACCTAGTTTGATGATTCAGCTGTGCACATCCAGACGTCCTGCCCTTGTCTAACGCTTGAACATGGGCTGGCAAATATCGGGGGCGTATATATTAATGATACTGACTGTTACGTAACAGTCTGTTATGTTGAGATTCGCCTGTTCTCCAAGGGTCGTTTAAACAAATGAGATTTATATAAGAAGGAGGAAACAATGGAGTTTGAGACTCACTGTATGTCATTTCCATGTACTGAACTCTTGTTCCCATTCAGTCGGTCACGTTCGACGTACGTCGGACAGATCGATGAATAGGAATCTCGCTAGAGAGGCCAATCTACTTCGAGTGTAACTAAAACGAGCCAATGCACATTGGCATGCAATCATATGCATCAGCTGCTCGCCTCGCAGCGCGGGTATATAATGAGCAGCAGGTGCGTTGCATCTTCAGCTTTTCGCTTCGGAGCCGAACGGTGTTTGTTCCTGTTCTCTGCAAGCGAGTGTCTGCTAGAAGACGAGTCAAGCTTTTTGGTTGAACTTCTCTTTTTTTCCGAGTGCGGGCGAACAGCACAGCAGCGGGGTCGAAGTCCTCTCTTTTTCTGTTTTTGTTTCGTTTGCCGTTTTTGAGCAAATAGCTGTTTGACAGCGTCAGAAGGCTGTTCTCACGGCCGGTACGGTGCGCTTTTGAGCGCTGAAAAGCCGTTTTTACGGCTGGTAAGAGTGAGCGCCTTCAAAGAGAGAGAAAGCACATGACAGGCTGCACACAATCCCTGTCTGTGTTGCGGTGGCCGTTCCCCTGCGTGCTTCAGCACTTCTAAAAGAGTAAAGTCCCTGAAAAAGCTTACACAAGTAGATTCGCATCTTTTTAAAGACGACATCCTACTTGTGTTTCTGGATGCGATCGTTCCTGTCCTCACTGACGGCCACGATCACCGTTTCGCATGTCTGGGCGCGTGCTGAAATGATGTTCGTGGGTGTTCATGTTTTCATATGAGAACATGATCACGTCGACACGCCGGTCGTGACTCTTCTTTCTCCGGGAAGCTTGAGTCCCCTCTGTTGTTGGCCAGCTGCCGCTTGTGTGTAAAAGCACAGCCGCGGGTCTGCCCGACACTCTGGGAGACCGTGGAGATCAACGAGAGCAAACCTCTCGCTCCTCTGCGTGTCGTGTGCCGTCGAGCTGCCGGGCTGCAGCGCGGGTTGTCACGGCAACCCAGCGCTCGCTCGGCGCTCTAGATGCGCGGTTCCCTTGCGTTATCTCCATTGTAGCGCCCTCTCTGGTGCACCAGCAGAGGTCTACTTTGCTGATATGGCTTGGGTGACATGAGGTTGAGGGGTTCCTTCGGGGAACCAACCCCCTAGGGCCCCTCCCTCTCTAGCGCATTGCAAGCTGTGCAGTTTCTGGATTGGATTGCTGGTCCTTTTCATAGGGGGACCTAGCATTTCATTCAGAGCTCCAGCTGAGGGACAGACGTCGATTGCAGCATCGGAGAGAGTGCTGTTATGCTCTGGAAATGAGGGTGACGCTGCCCACTGTAATGGTGTGTGTTTATGCTGACTCAGATTCAGAGTTTACAGCCATGCTTTCCTGGGTCTTCCAGATGTGCATGGAAAACTTGGCAGTATGGGGGTATATTGGTGCCATAAATATGGAATGCCAAAGGTGCCAATCTGCATAAGTTTTTCCTCTCTCACTACCCTCTTGGATGGGGTGGCTGTACACAGACCACACCCACCCTGCATGTGAGGCCAAGGCACTCTTTTTGCATGAGGGTAGTTCTGTGCTGGGGTTGAGCTGTGCTTGTTGACTAACCGTGATCAAAGTCACGGCGCAGGCCCTCAGCCAGACGATGTCCACCTCCGTGGTCCAGAAGTGCCCCCTGGCTTACCTTGTGAGGTGTGAGAGGTTGTCAAGCTAAATGCTTTCTCAATGCTCCCATCTTACGAGGTGGCCTTTCGGTGACACTGTCGAGGACTGAGCCCAGCGGTTCTCCTCAGTTAGTAGCGGATCGGGGAGCTTCCCATGACAAACCATTGAGTTCCTCTTGGGCCGCCCCTCAGTCTGCTCGTCGCCAAGGGTGTCGTCCCCTGCAAGAAACTCCGGCCCAGCAGGCTCTGCTGTATCCATTGCGGGGAGATGACGCCTCCCGTCTCTGCAGCTGTTTAACTGGTTGGTGAGAATCACCCCTGAGACGGGCGACCCAGAGATGGGTGGGGCTGCTCTTCCACCCCTGGAGGAGGGCCAGGTGGTAAATCCTTTTTTGGGTTTGTTTCTGTTCCGCCACTGACCCAAGAGGCAGCGGTACCCAAATTTTAAAGGGCAGTTCCTCCATTTGCAGGTCTGAAGAGGGATTGGAGAGCAGTGGGAGGAGAAAAACCTCACCACTCTCATCCCCCTCTTCTGTCGCCAGCGGACAGCAGCGAGCAGCGGGCAGCCAAAGCCTCGACTGCTCCCTCTGTCCATCCGTGGAGCCAGGTAAGTGTTGCCTAGCACACTGTGACGCCGCTTCGGGCCGCCTCACAAAGAGAGCCCCCCGAGCCGCGTCCCTGTGTTCCACCTCGCTGCCCTGCTGCGGGTACACCGGTGGTCCCTTTGGTCCTGCTTGTACGGTCTCTGCGAGCCGGGTTAGCGCTCCCCAGTCCGTCTCGCTGGCTCCTTCGGACCATCAGGGTCGGCTTTGCGATTCAGTTCGCCCGGCTTCCCCCCCCCCCAAGTTCAGGGACGTCCTCTTCACTACAGTGAAAGATGCCGATGCCCCTGTCCTGCGTGCGGAGATCGCAGTCCTACTGGCGAAGGACGCGATAGAGCCGGTCCCTCCAGCCGATTTGAGGTCGGGGTTCTACAGCCCACATTCATTGTACCCAAGAAAAGCGGCGGGTTACGACCGATCTTGGACCTGCGAGTTTTGAATCGGAGCCTCCACAAGCTACCATTCAAAATGCTCACGCAGAAACGCATTTTCGAGTGCATCCGTCCCCGAGATTGGTTTGCAGCGATTGACCTGAAGGACGCGTACTTCCATGTTTCAATTCTTCCGCGACACAGGCCATTCCTGAGATTCGCGTTCGAAGGTCGAGCATATCAGTACAGAGTCCTACCCTTCGGGCTGGCCCTGTCTCCCCGCGTCTTCACGAAATTCGTGGAGGGAGCCCTTGTTCCCATGAGAGAACAGGGTGTTCGCATTCTCAACTATCTCGACGACTGGCTCATTCTAGCACAGTCCCGGGATCAGTTGTGCAAACACAGGGATTTGGTGCTCAGACACCTCAGCCAGTTGGGGCTTCAGGTCAACTGGGAAAAGAGCAAACTCGCCCCGGTGCAGAGGATCTTTTTTCTCGGTATGGAGTTGGATTCGGTCGAGCAGATAGCACGCCTCACAGAGGAACATGCTCGGTCGGTGTTGAACTGCCTGAATACATTCAATGGCAGGACAGCGGTCCCACCATTCTTTCAGAGGCTCCTGGGGCATATGACGGCTGCTGCGGCTGTAACACCGCTCGGTCTGCTTCATATGAGACCGCTTCAGCACTGGCTTCACGGCCGAGTCCCGAGATGGGCGTATGGCCGATGAGATGGCCGAACCTTCAGTCCGTGGTCGGACCCCTTGTTTCTTCGGGCAGGAGTGCCCCTAGAACAGGTGTCCTGGCATGCTGTGGTGTTCACAGATGCTTCTGCCACCGGCTGGGGTGCCACGTAATACGGGCATGCAGTCTCAGGGGTTTGGACGGGACCCCATCTGCATTGGCACATCAATTGTCTCGAGTTGCTGGCAGTACACCTTGCTCTGAGCCGCCACAAAGGCCTGCTTCAGGGCAAGCATGTACTGGTCCGTATGGACAACACTGCGACCGTTGCGTACATCAACCGTCAAGGTGGTCTACGCTCCCGTCGCATGTCGCAACTCGCCCGCCATCTCCTCCTGTGGAGTCGGAAGCATCTGAGGTCGTTTCGCGCCATTTATGTCTCCGGTGTGCTCAACCGTGTGGCCGACGAGCTATCACGAGCTGCGCTGCCAGGAGAGTGGCGACTCCACCCCCAGGTGGTTCAGCTGATCTGGAGAGAATTTGGAGAGGCTCAAGTAGACCTGTTTGCCTCACCAGAAACCTCCCACTGCCAGTTGTTTTACTCTCTGACCGAGGGGACACTCGGGACAGATGCACTGGCTCTCAGCTGGCCCCGGGGCCTGCGCAAATATGCGTTTCCCCCAGTGAGCCTACTTGCACAGACCCTGTGCAAAGTCAGGGAGGACGAGGAGCAGGTCTTGTTAGTTGCGCCTTACTGGCCCAACCGGACCTGGTTCCTAGAACTCTCACTCCTCGCGACAGCCCCTCCCTGGCCCATCCCTCTGAGGAAAGACCTTCTTTCTCAGAGACGGGGCACTCTTTGGCACCCGCGTCCAGACCTCTGGAAACTCCATGTCTGGTCCCTTGGACGGGATGCGGAGGTTCTAGGTGACTTACCCCCTGAGGTACTTAACACCATCACTTCAGCACGTGCACTGTTTACGAGACGTGCTTACGCCTCAAAGTGGAACCTGTTCGTCGAGTGGTGCTCTTCTCCCCAGGAAGACCCCCGAAGATGCTCGATCAGAGTTGTGCTTTCCTTCTTGCAGTAGGGTTGGAGCGTAGGCTGTCCCCCCTCCACCCTCAAAGTCCATACTGCTGCTATATCCGCTTACCACGACCACTTAGATGGCAAATCTGTTGGTCAGCACGACCTGGTCATCAGGTTCCTTAGGGGGGCGAGACGGTTAAATCCTTCTCGTCCCCTCTCCATACCCTCTTGGGACCTCACTCTGGTGCTGAGAGCACTTCAGATTGCTCCCTTTGAGCCTTTGCTGTCAGCAGACTTAAAGATTCTGTCTATGAAGACTTTGCTGCTGGTGGCATTGGCCTCCATCAAGAGGGTAGGGGACCTGCAGTCATTTTCGGTCGACGAATCGTGCCTGGAGTTCGGGCCGGGTGATAGCCACGTGGTACTAAGACCCCGGCCTGGCTATGTGCCCAAGGTTCCTACCACTCCCTTCAGGGACCAGGTGGTGAGCCTGCAAGCGCTGCCCTCGGAGGAGGCAGACCCAGCCCTGGCTTTACTCTGTCCAGTCCGCGCTTTGCGACTGTACATAGACAGAACCTAAAGCCTCAGGACCTCAGACCAGCTCTTGTCTGTTATGGAGGCCAGCAGAAGGGAAAGGCTGTCTCCAAGCAGAGGATGGCCCACTGGATAGTGGATGCCATCGCCCTGGCTTACCAAGCTCAGGGCGTGCCCTGCCCGCTCAGGTTGCATGCTCACTCCACGAGAGGTGTCGCATCCTCCTGGGCAGTGGCTCGTGGCGCCTCGCTGACAGACATTTGTAGAGCTGCGGGCTGGGCGACACCTAACACGTTCGCTAGATACTATAGCCTTCGTGTCGAGCCGGTCTCCTCCCATGTTCTCGCCACAGGTCAGAGGCACGGAGAGGCCCCGGCTTAGTGTCGGCTTGCTGCGCTACATACGCTTCTTTTCTCCAGAGAGTCCCTACAAGGCAAACCCTGTCGAGTCCTCCGATATCCCTTCGGCAGCCGACGTGGCGGAGCGTCTGGCGCCAGGCCTATACTCCGTTGTATCCTTGAGAACCGGGTTTAGGCTGGGTTCCATATGTGTGACCCTACGGGGATCCCATATGGTTGGTTCCACGGTTGCTCCTAAACGAAGCCTGTGTCTTTCCCTCTGGGAGAACCTACCCTTCATCGGGTTGGAGTCACCCCAACTCTTCCATATGTAGCACAGCCCTACAGGGTTAGTCCATATGTACTTCTCCACATAACTCCTTCGGGGAAGGATGTGGCTTCCGCAGCGTTCCTTTCCCAGCGAAGGGTACGCTTTCCCAGCGTTATCCAATAGTCCCACTGAATGGGTTTTGGGGAACAGCAGTGATCGACTCTCTGTGTTAGCCCTGTCCCACCATCCTCAGGCAAGGGGGTTCAGGTGGCTTACAACAGAGCGCTGGAAGGGGGCAGCTCCTGTGGCGCTTTGGTAGGGATTCCTATTCGTCGGTCTGTCCGACGTACGTCGAACGTGACCGACTGAATGGGAACGTCTCGGTTACAAAGGTAACCCTCGTTCCCTGAAGGAGGGAACGGAGACGTACGTCCCGTCGCCACAGTCGCTGTACCCTGCTGATGCTGCCGCCTATCCGGTTCGGCTCCTCAGCGAAAACCTGAAGATGCAACGCACCTGCTGCTCATTATATACCCGCGCTGTGAGGCGAGCAGCTGATGCATATGATTGCATGCCAATGTGCATTGGCTCGTTTTAGTTACACTCGAAGTAGATTGGCCTCTCTAGCGAGATTCCTATTCGTCGGGCTGTCCGACGTACGTCTCCGTTCCCTCCTTCAGGGAACGAGGGTTACCTTTGTAACCAAGACGTTATTTAGCTATGCCAAGATAAATTCAATTTTTAATTCTAGCGCACCTTTAATTAATAAATCATTTGACCGGACTTAACTGTAATATAGGTTATATGTTTAGATTATATGTGTTTGCGCACATGGTATCAGAAGCATCGAGTTACCCCTCCCACTTCTGCTAGTTTTACTGAGATTTCTTATCCCATGTGAATTGGCTATTAATATTACAGACAACCTGTGGTAAAATTACATTACTCCATCTACCCTTGGAAAACGAATCCCGTCCGAATAGGGCTAAAGTAGCCCAATTCTGCGGGAAAACTGCAGACGTGGCAACACTGCACGAGTCCCCATGAGTCTGTGTGCAATCAGGTTGAAGTCCCCACTGAGATGGAAAAACATGTACACATACACACTCACATCAAATAAGTACATTTGTCACACTGATCATGTAAACTCCTTTGGAAAAAAGCTCAGATGTTCATGTTTCTGTTGTGTTGAAATGTTTTTTGGAATATACCAAATACTCATAAGATATTATGAAATTCATATAGTTTTCACTTTTCACTATGCTGACATAATTTGGGTAACACTTTACAATAAGGTCTCATTTGTTAACATTATTTAATGTATTAACTACCATGATCTAACAATGAGAAATACATTTGCACAGTATTTATTAAACTTTGGTAATGTTAGTTCATAAAAATACATTCATTGATTGCTCATGTTAGTTCACTGTGCATGAACTAATGTTAACAAATACAACTCAGACTTTTTGACCCCACTGTACATCAGCCAGGTGAAACGTACTGTAACACAATATCATGTCCTTACCTAAAAACTTGAAACTGTGAGACCAAAAATATTTATTTTGACACATTTTAATGACCCTTTTTTCAAACCAATGCTTTATTCACCCATACAGAACGTATCTGCCTGTGACAGCTTTAATGCCAAGCAATAAACAGAGGCCAATGCGAGTGATTTGAATCGGCGCATCAAAGAGAAATGCATTGCTTATTCTCTCCCTGAAATGACATACTGAAATGGCTGAAGGTAAAGTTGGACAGATTTATAGAGTGTTTTTATTGGCCTGTTAGAAATCACTCAGGTCTTATTGAGGCTGATAATGAAGGGAAATATAAAACAGGCCGACACTTTTTGTTGGCACCGTTCCTGGCTTTCCTCATTACTGAGGCATTGTGATGGCATTTTGAAATCTCACAAACACACACTTGCATACATTGATGTTTCCTTCCAAGACCTGCCGAAATAAAGGCCAGAAAACTAGAAGAAACGCATGCAAACCAACCGCCCAAACAAAGCAAATAGTCCACAAATGCATATGTTTACATGCTGAACAATGGAGGGTAGTATTGTTGCTTCTAGCAACATTACAGTACACAATTTTCCCCATCAGATATACATTGTTTTCTCTGACTCTACTGGAAAGGAATTTCAACAGATGTCAATAATAAGTGGTCACTTTCTTCAGTTTGCACTAACAATAAAAAGACTCTTTTGTGCATTTGTAGAATTGCAATTCAAAACCATTTTCTTCTTCACTATGGCAGAAAATTACAGTGAACATGCTGTGTGCCTCACTCCGCACGCTTTTGTATGCTGACAATATTAGCATTAGTTAGTTAAAATGTCCCCCGTAGTGCACAGCTGTGCTGTTTAATTAACATAATTTCCTCAGCCACACACTCACTAATTGCTATTAAAATCCTAACACCGCTCTCTGCTTAAAATGGACAATGTCTTGCAAGTAAATGTTTTTTATTGCCAGGTTTCAGGCTGGAAATACTTACAAGAGGATCTGAAAGAAGAAAGAAACAGGTGTTGAAATTACTTTAGCTTTGGAGTATATGCCAAAACCTCATGGCGAACTCTTGTATGAATATTGTACTTGTCCAGAGATGTCCAAAATTTCATAAAGGACAATGTTTATTTACTCGTTGATAGGAAACCAAGAAAAAACAACCCTCCGCTGCAGAGAAGCCCTTAGACTAAATGCTGATTAGAAATCGCATGATGTCCTTTTAGGTTTTATGTTTTATTCATGTTTGGCAGTTTGCTAATAAGAAATGCTTCTGAACTGCCTGTGCCCTTTAAAGAGTCTAAAACATACTAGACAGTTATATTATATTAAAGAAACAGGCATTTGGTTTAGCTCATCAACCTCTGTAAATAACAGAGCAACATTACAATAATTAATGGAAATATTCTCTAATGTCACATCTTCTTGTCTGGACCATTAGTATGTCTGGGGCCAAAACCCAGGCCTTCAAATATGACAGGTCAGTCTTTCCATATTGCTTCATATTGGAACCAGCAGAAAAACAAAACAAAAACCTTCCGTACTTCTTTATGTGAGTTCAAATAAAGGCCTCACACTGAACTTAATGTAATGCACAGGCCTGAGATTTGGTTTGGTTACTTGCTTAAAATCTGTTAAATTAATCAATGTTGGTTTAAACAACACAAGGCAATTCGTAACTGTTTTAGATTTTGCCGAATTGGTGGCTAATTGGTGAATTCATACATCTCATTTGTACATTTTCATATGATGGTTATGTTTAAGAGAGGGGATAAGGGTACTGACTTTTTTTTCTTTTTTCTAAAATTTGTGGTGGTTTAAAACGGTAAAATAACCAGCCAAAAATTACAAGTGACAGAATTTCTAATCACAATCAATCTAAATGTACTTTTTAAGTTGGTTTTAAATGTACTTTGATCACTGTGCTTTCCTAAACTCTGCATGAGTTTTAGGTGTTAAATGAATGTAATACACTCACACTGAATGAACAACTTTGATGCTGGGCTGAGCAATCTCATTAGAGCACAACTTCATTTATGGAGATTTGTAGTTGACAGTTTAGCCCTGGGTATACTTCAGTTGCGTCCTAAATGACGCACTATACACTATGCACTTATACACTATGTACTTGACTTGTGCACTATGCACTCATCCATGTAGTGCGTGAATTGTATAAGATTATTTTGCCATTTAACAAAGGAGTCCGATCCTCCCTTCCCCTCCACTACGTAATTAAAGCTGCGACAGTCGAGTGCACGAAGCGTCCAACATTCCACACTTTGTTTTTTCCGTTAATTTAGTGCATCATCCGGGTATTTAAAGTGCACTTTTTCTTTTTGGAATTTTCTATGTGAACGCACTACTGCACTATTTATACTTAAAAACGTCATAGAATAGTGCACAAGTACGCGAATTGGGACGCACCTTTCGTTTTTTTACAGTCAAACGCACAGCCTTGCAAAGTACACTTCACTTGACTCGTACGTGTACACAGGCATCTGCCGCATGCACCGTTTTGAGCTCAGTCCATGAGTTACAGCACAATCTGTCATCTATGTAGGCCGCCATTGTCTCCCTGTAGCTTGCATGCGTTCTGGTCTGTTCTGTTTATGCAGGTTTTCTTCGACTACCTTGTGAATCGGTGCCCCCAGGACAAGGTTGCCACCTTGTGGATAAACTAATTACTGCAACAAAAAAACAACAACAACAAAAAACGCACGGTTAAAAAAATTCGGTGCTTTGTGTACATTTTGTCTGATGACGAAATTCACATCACACACACTGTACGCTGACCCTCACGTATGCTTAAAAAGTAAACTATTCTTTGGGTTTTAGTATTTCTTAACATGTAATTTAAAATATATAGAGCACCACATAAAATCGACTGAATTCTATGTTTGGTCAGGTACAGATTTATATATATAAAATACATTTTAACAGAGTTTGAGTGGTTTGAAAGTGAATTTTGCATAGTAGCTCATTATTTGACATCAATGAACAAAGGTTATACAAAAGACTATACAAAAGAATGTAAATCAAGCACATGCCTATATATACATAATAATTACACACAAAACAAACACACATATATTACGTAAACACAGACTCTTATTTTGTACACGATACCCACGGTTATCGTTGAACAGCCCTACATCCTATGGTGTGAGTCATCACAGAAAACAGACATAGACTATTTCACATAACATTTCTGTAAAATGTAATCCATCAATAGATCCTTAATCTTTTTTTGGGTGGATGAAATCTGCAGCTTAAGAAGATTTTTTTTTTTTTTGGCTGCTTGTAATACAGGCAGCTTGATCTTTCCGCTCAAGATCACTTCACCCATTGAAAACTTCAATGCTTTTTTCCCTAATAAGGTGTAAGTAAAAAGCCCCTGGAACCATTTCAGCACTCCAGTCAAGCATTTAAACACAATTTCGTATCAGGTTTATGCACTTACAGTCGGGCATGTTATATTTGTTAACAAATGATCTTGGCTTGGGGAGCAAAAAGTAATTGGGAAATGGACCCCAAGGGATGTTGTGGCACACCTTCCCTTTTAATTTGAAGAGACATTGGTGCACATTGTAAATGTTCAGGAAAAAATGTGACCATGTGATGCTCAATATATATGAAAAAACTCTTATGTCTGTGGAAGATTGTGGGTGTGTCTTTGTGCCATTCATCACTGATGTTCATAGGGTGGGGAGGAAAAATTTAAAGGGGTGGTTCATTTATGTACCAAATCCATGAGGTTTCCAAAACTCATAGACCTAAAATGGATATGACCAGCAGTTTTTAACCCCTTCTTGGTATAGCCTTGAGCTTATACTGGCCTCTTTTTACCCTCACTTCATGTTTCACACCTCTCTCAGAAATCCGATAGGATTAGATGAAAACCGGTCTGGGTTACGTGTCAACGTTCCCTATGGAGTCATTTCTCTCCTGCTATGGACACGTGACATTGTATATTTTGCCTCAGGATAGAGCACAATATGTCTATGCAAATGGCAAAATGCATGGAATAACAACACTGAAAAAATAATAATAATAACAACATGCAAAATTTAAATGATTTATTTATAGAATTTATCAGTTACAATATTTCTTGGTCAAAACAATAGTTTGATATATAATTGTTTATAAATGAAAAATGTTAATTATAAAATTTATAGTCTTTTCAGCTAAAATTAAATTCAAATTTAGCAAATTTTTATTTTAAATTCTGGAAAAGCTGTAATAGGCTGTTTTATTGTCAGGTTTGTGACAACATGCCTCAAAAAAGCACAAAAATGTCAATTTGTGTTTAATGAAACTTTTATTTTTCCAGTAGCCTCAATAATAAACCTATTCCGAGTAAAATGTGACAACTATCCCCAGTGTCCTCATGAAACGAAATGAAAAAAACAACAACAACAAAAAAGTTTTTGTTTTACCCTCTTCTTGGAGTTTATCATTAAACATTCTCACAGGTATTTTTACACCATATAGCATGTGGGTCAGCCTTAACATATGCCACATGAAAGACCCATTATCTAACACTTTCCTAACTTATGCTAAAACAAAAGCCAGACACTATTTTGAAAAAGCCTCCATTGCTACAGGTCTTCGCTGGAGATGGGAGGTCTGTACATGTGAGCAGATTCAGCCACATGAAAGCTTCCACTTCTGAGTGAATGTCTGCAGCTTTGCACTCAGGGTGGTGAGAGAGAGAGAAAGAGAGAGAGAGCACTGTGGAACCCTGAGGAATAAGATAAGGAAGAACAAAGCTTGCTTTCCCACAGTGTCAAAACAAAGTCTTCCCACTTCACCCTCAGGCTCGGCCGCCTTGAACGCTACAAGGGAGACTATACAGTCTGAAAGAGGCTGAGGAATTAGAACACACTCTAGACATAACTATTCGTTGGATTGTTTTGTTTTTCTCTCTAGTGTTATGGATTTTTTATTTTTTTTTGCACCAAACACATTTTGGATCAGTTTGGGCAGGGTGTTGGGGATAGCAGTGTTAGTGAAGGAGTATATTCAGGCAGTAAATTACTCTTGAAAACCTAAGCAAGCATCAATATAAAGTATTTACACTACACTATAAAAAAATGACCGTGATTTTAACAGTAAAAGAAAATAAAAATAAAAATGCTGCGGTGAAAAACTGTCAATTGGTTTACAGAAAGTTTCCGTGCTATATACGGTGAATAACTGTAATAGATCTAACAGTACATTTAATGTAATTTTACGGTAAAATACCGTTAAATTCACAGTTTTTGGAAGTGAAAAATAACAATTCATTGTAAAATTGACAGTGAAAAACCGTAAATTGACATTCCCACAATTCCCTGCGTGACACTTCACATTTGATATATTTTCGTTGAAATAATTGTTTCTTCTTAGTTTTTCTCATTTTTTTCTAATCAGTTATGTACATTAGGGTTTTATGTTACATCTAATGTTGTTAAATTAATGTTTATTGCATTTTTTAAATTTCATGCATGTTACCATGATGGTGTTTAGTGTGTGTGTAAATGACACTGTGTGCACCTTCTATATGTTAGTATTGTCCTTCACAGCTTGAGGAAAATCTGCTTGTGATGAACTTTGATTCATCATGTGACTCTTATCAACACTGTGTTTGGTGACTGTCAGTGTATTATAAAGGTACGAAACAGATATTAGTACTTCATAAGGTTGGTAAATTAACATTATATCAGTTAATGAAATATGTTATTTTACCGTAAATTTAACAGTTTTTTTTTTTTTTACGTTGCTACTGTATTTTTTACGGTAAAGTTCTGGCAACCACAGCTGCCGTTTTTTTACCGTAAATTTTACTGGGATTTTTTTACAGTGTATATATATAAAACCAACTTCCAAACCATTAGGACTGTCTTTATTCTTTCGAACATTAAAGGAGAATTGTTAAATATACTGACCATTTTTTTAAAAATCAGGAAAATATTGAGTATTTTCAAGCTGTCAAATGACAAAAAAGCAATATAAGTTTCATAAAAGTAGACATTGAAACAGTTCCAAGTTTCCTTTCCATTTAAAGGGCACCAATTATGCCCTTTTCACAAGATTTAATAAAAGAAATTTAATAAAAATCCTGAAGAGGGCAGAGTTTTAACTGCTCACGTTTCGGATACTTAACAACAACAAAACTGGAGAATCTCACGCAGCCAAAATGACGATTGTCAGCAGCGGTGTTCACTGAATCCTCAGTGACTCAGATGTTGGGAGAAAATGAGGACTCTTATGTTCACATCCAACAACAGAACACCCGGATTGCTTATAAGACATTTTTGTAGGGTTGTTCCGATTCCTATACTAGTATCGGAAATACCACCGATACCAGAAAAAAATTCTAGCATCGGTATTGGCGAGTAATTAAACTCATGTACCGATCCGATACCATTTTCTTAATATCTAGTTGTGCCTGCTATCTTTGCTTAACACAGCAAATTGGAAATCAATTCTTCTTCGCGGCTCAGAATGCAAACACAGGAAGTTGTGCTGTGTTGCCAAAAGCAACCACTGTTTTAGAGCAGCGAAGAAGTGAAAAACAGGGTTATTTATTAGAAATAAAACTAAATAAGATGCTAAACGAATTAATTTAAAGTGAATCTGAAGCCTACCTTTCTCATTCGGCACTGTTTCCATTTTCAAGACGAATGCTAAACTATTAGGCTATTTATTATGTAAGCTTTGTAGCCTACTCCATAATTTATGGTTTATGGTCGTAATTTAAAAGCCAGACATAATTCATACATTTACAAAAGACATTTAAATAACGAAAACAAGCAGAATGTCTGTTTCCTTTCCTAGATCGTTGGAGTGCGCCACAATGAACCACTTTCGTTTTGTTAATCTGTAGACCTAATTATATGGTGAAATATTTTGCGCAGCCTATAGGCCTAAATATTCCCTTTTATTGTATATGTGTTATGTAAGCCTATACTTTTATTCTGTTTTCTCCATTCACCAAACCGCTGCATGTGCGTAATGTGGCGTTGCGTGAACTCATGTTCTACTATCCTGTAATTTTCGCTGGTTTCAAAACACACAAGCTGCATATTACTTGACATTCATTTGCACTTTTGCACGGTTGGTGACAGATCATCAGAAAAACTAATGCCAGGGCATTGCCATTGTGACTTACCTAACCTATGATGACTTGACAGCTGAGCTGAGCGCGTCAGTGCGTGCATCTCACTTTAGAACGTGAGCGCGGGCATTTCACAAAAGTTGGATGCATCAGCGTCACATTTGCATAGGCTGTAGGCTACTATTTGAATTCGTGATTGGTTGACTGCCAAATCAAAATATTAAATAACGAAAAAATAACGTTTTTAACTGGTTAATGGCCATTTCAAATGAGCGTTTCTGTTCAAAACGATTCAATTTGATTCTGTTTCCGTTTCTGGTAATGTTCCGTCAAAATTTCGTTCATTTCCGGTTTTCGTTCCTTGAACCGGTTCAGAGCCCTGCACCTAGGTATTGGATTAGTACTCAGTATCGGCCGATACCCTGAGCTAGTATCAGAATCGGTATCGGGAATGGAAAAGGGGTATCGGAACATGTCTACATTTTTGTCACTACAGTTACTTGGGCATGGAGAAAATGGCGGACAGCGTACAACTCGCTGACCGCAGAAACTATGGTAATGCAGGACTGTCAGTCCAAAATCCACTTTTACATGGTGATCAGTCTTTGACTTAAAAGGAATAGTTCACCCAAAAAATTATAATGTTGTTCCTTCATGACTTTCTTCCTTGGAACACAAAAGAGTAAATCTTGATAAATGCACTGGCTACTCATTTCTAATGAAACTAAATAGGGATCTAGGCTGTAGAGCTCCACTATAACAAAAACATACCCACAGAGCGGCTGTGGGTATGGCCTTAGCAGTGTAGGGTGGTTGAGTTCACACAATGCCAACACACTTGTATGTCCAAACACCATGTAAAAGTGGATTTTGCATAATAGGTTCCCTTTAATGAAAGTGAATAGGGATTTAGGCTGCTCTCTCCTCAATTGTCAAAGCAGAAGGGGAGATTAAATAAAGGCTTCAAGTTCCACATTCAAAGATATTCTATGACTTCAGAAGAAATGGAATATATAAGAAAAGGTATATATTTTTATTCTTGTTATGGTGTTTTTGTTATAGTGGAGCTCTACAGCCTAGATCCCTATTTACTTTCATTAGAAATGAGTAGCCAGTGCATTTATCAAGATTTACTCTTTTGTGTTCCAAGGAAGAAAGTCATGAAGGAACAACATTATAATTTTTTGGGTGAACTATTCCTTTTAAGTCAAAGACTGATCACCATGTGAGTATTTGGTCTAATAAAAATTCCAGGCCATTAAGGGCACAATAGAGGGTGTTGTCCTTATAAAATGAAGGCTTTCACTCTCTAGTTCAAACACTCTGATTAGAGGCATTAAATGCGATGGAAGAGAAATGAGGTACAAGGTTGGTTCAAAAAGCAGAGGAAGCACACTGCCGCTTTGACAATAAGCTGGAACCCATGCTGGGTGTCTGTTTCCAGGGTTTCACACGTGTTCACATGAACACACATAATGGTACTTAGATGCACTCACAGAAGGGATAGGTCTCAACCTTTTTCCCCTCGTGTGGCAGCATTGTGCGTAATTCAGCAGGTGTTCCCAATAACTCAGCTGACATCATCCTCCAACACAAAGGCACATCAAACCTATCGCCTGCCAATGAAAGCAAAACTAGAGGCAGCGCAGAAAGAAAGGTCAAAATACAAAAATACTTTTTACAGGACATACTTCTACTACCACAATCCTCCTTGGACAACCAGTTTTACTAGATGCACAATGTCTACTGTTACCATTCTCTAAGTGAGGAAATATGTACTTATGTATAATTCATGGAATTAGGTTTGTTTTTAGTTTTTTAATATAATTATATAATGTAACAAATGTAAATATAAATAATATAAAAATATAATTATATAAATAATTGCATTGAAATATATATTTGCATATATATTTATATTTTAATATAATTAAATGGAATTAGGTTTGTTTTTAGATGTTTATATTTAATTATATGTAAATATAATTATATAATGATATAACATCAATATAATTAATATAAAATATAATTATATACATTTAAATACAATGCAATATATATTTCTATTTTTATGTACCTAAACCTACCTTTATAATATGATATAATATAATATAATATAATATAATATAATATAATATAATATAATATAATATAATATAATATAATATAATATAATAGTTCACATTTAATTACATTTATATTTAATTATATTTATATTTGCACAAACTTAAGAGTTAATGGAAAAGGATTAGAGTTTGGTTTTTACAAAATTATATATATATATATATCACTTCATTTCAAATTGTCAAGTAAATACCACATAATGCTTACAGTCTAATGTCTACAAGTTTGTTATGTTTCACTTCTGCAAGTGTGCTTACAATACACATTCCATTCCCAGTGATATCCTATCTTTACAGTCCCTCAGGGTTACATCAATTCACTTTTTTTTTTTTTTTTTTTTACAAGGGGAATCTGTACCACTGCTCCGGAGACCAGCCTTGTCTTACTCTGGAGACAGTCTAACTCCTGTGACCTGCTCAGAATAACCCAGGAAATGGTCCATGAACATTGTCATTAGTCTTTGTTTCATTTCCCTGATAGTGGTCCAATTGATTATAGGGAATTATGGAACATATCTCATTCAGTCCTATAAAATACATGTTCCGTTTGCCTCCAGGAACATTTCCTGAGCCAGTTTGGGGCGGGTAAGTGTTAAATTAATCTATGGTTATGAAACTGGATTACATTTTTAAAATGTAGTGTCTTTAGGGTGTTTTCCACTTATCTACTTTGGTGTTTTGTAAAACGTGAAAATCACTGTAATATCTGAAGATAAAATCACAGGGAGCCAAATGATGTGTTTTTCCCCCGCCTACACATATTGAGTGCAATAGAATCATTCACTATGACACCAATTGCATTACACATTGAAATTGACATGTCTAATGAACTATTGAATCACTCATTCAAATTGATTTGTTCAAAAACGCTGATTTATTCACGAAGGAAATACTACTGTGTTGTTCGGTGATGCATAGCCTAACCCTGATTCAACCTCGTTTGGAACCGTCTTTGTTGAAAAATGTTATTCAGTATTAACTTGATGTTTGACTGTTGTACAAAGCAATATTTTTCTTTTGGCCTGAAATCTTAAATGCTCAGCACTCACATATGAGTGAGATATTGGCCACTTAGGGCTGTCATTGGCAAAACGTTGGCCCCTTAGTGCTGCACCGGCAGCCTTCACTTAGGCCCCGTTTACACTACTAAGTTTTGCTACGGTTGAAAACGCTGGGGTAGTATTTCAGTGTAAACAGAGACTTTTGACCGTGTAAACCATAACATGGAGACTGAACTGCAATCTTTGCTGTTTTTTTGTTGTCATTTTTAGCAGCCATTGTGCAGTTAAACTCAGCATATTTTTAATACTGCAGCTGTCTACATGTGCAATAGGCAACTGTTTACACTTGTACGTGCATGCCCAGTGTGCTTGAACAGTCATGTGATATGCGTTTATGGCCGTGTAGTGTAGACGGAGATCGTTTCTGAAACGCTGTGGAAGCGCCAGTGTAGATGAGGATCGTTTTCATTTTAAAACAAAAATGCACTAGTGTAAACGGGGGGCCTTAGCCTCCAGGAAGCCATAGCGCTGTTTTAATGAAAATAATAAAGTTTGAAGTCACCGTTATGGAGGTAAGCGCTTGCTTTAGTTGGGCTCTTGATTCTTGACTTTTTAACTTTAATGTTTTTCTGGTTGCTGTAACTGTGTGATATTGAAGCACATTTGTTATAGCAAAAGTTGCAAGAAGAAAAACCTGATTTGAGTGCATTTCCCAAAGCAAACTATGGTTGCAAGTTCCGTCTAAATTACCACCGCATGAAATTTTGTGTTTTAATATTTTAAGGTTTTTAAGGCATTATGCAGAAATTACTCGAACATGATCAGGTAGATTCACACAGACATCAAGAATCAGCGTATTAACCTCAACAATGGTGACAATCAACAAAAAGCTTTTTTGTTGTTGTAATGTTCAGAGTTGAATATTTTGTTGACTGTCACCATTGTTGAGGTTCATACGCTGATTCTTGATGTCCGTGTGAGTCTACATGAACCTGTCTAAATAATTTCTGCATAATGTCTTAAAAACATTCAAAATACTAACGCAGGACAAAATTTCATGCAGTGGTATTCTAGGGCTATTATAATGTGAAATTATTAAATCTAAATAACGCCCTCAAAGATCAGACTCCGAGTGAGATCAGTGAATCAGACAATTACATGATGACTAAATCATCTGATCAACTTTTGCTATAACAAATGTGCTTCAGAAACACACAGTTACAGCAGCCAAAGAAACATTAAAGTTAAGAAGGGTCAAGAGCCCAACTAAAGCAAGCGCTTACCAGCATAACGGTGGCTTCCTGGAGGCTAAGTGAGGGCTGCCCATGCAGGGCCAGCGCTAAGGGGCTAATGTTTTGCCAGTGAGCAAAGCCCTAAAGGGGCCCATAAAGGACTGTTTGCAGGGGGGTGTCCACGTACTTTTGGCCATAGTGTATATAAAAGAAAGCAGAAAAGTTGCCACTGTATTCAAAAGAGCAATCCGCATGTGCTGATTCATGGACACCATAACATACAGCACAAAAACAATCATGCAAATAAAATAACATTACATTGCTTATAAGCTAAAATTGCAAAAACACATCTAGAGCAGTCGTACTAAAATTTGATTTGACTAAGAATTTATTTGCCATATATAATGTAGAAGCTTTAGAGCTAATCAAAATGTCACACTTTAATATTGTTCCTCTTCAAAACTAGGCTACATGATTCATTTCTGTGAAGCTGTCTGTTGAGATAAAGAGACTCCTGTACTACAAAACAATTGAAGTACTGTATTACTCCTCAAGAACTCGTCAAGAACACTCATGCTGTTTCTTATTTGGTCTGTATTCACAAGTTCACACTTACATATAATCAGATATAGTATAAAATATGAGTATTTGGCATGTTGTCCGAAGAGAGGGCTCTGAGCTTGGAATCTGTGCCGAACCCAGAGCACTCCCCCATCCCTGGTTGGAATAGGAACAATCAAGAGTAAAGAGTTGGAGTTGATACTGGAGAAACTGTTGTGGAACTGAGGGAACTCAGCTCTATATATAAGCTTCCTCTCTTGTGCTGAGTGGGTAGATTATCTGAATGTGCTCCTCTCGAAATTTTTTTAATAAAACATAATTTATGCCCTTAGTCTTGCATTTCTAGACATTTCTATTTATTTTTAAAAAGATTAAAAAATTAATAATTAAATTATAACATACACTATAGTCAAAGGTTTGGAATAATTTAGAATCATTTCTGAAGGATCATGTGACACTGAAGACTGGAGTAATGGCTTCTGAAAATTCTGCTTTGCCATCACAGGAATAAAGTAAATTTTTTTTAGTATATTAAAATAGACAACTGTTTGTTAAAACACTGTAAGGCAAGAGGGTATACAGTACAGAATCAATAACATTACTGAGCCACCTGAACTGTAAGCAAGAAGTATCTTGCAACATGTTGTTTTGCCAAATTGGCTTCTAGATTTTATTTTACACCAAATTTGTGAATTAACAAGAAATTTTAACAAATTCTTGAGCTATTGTACTTTTAACTGTGCAGTTTCATTGTTGGTGATAGCCAGGTTGGTTGAACTGTGAAATGTTTCTCTAAGCTTTTACTCTGGACTTCAACAGGAAATGTTGACCATTGACTCCAGAGGAAACCACTCCCATACAGTGTACAAAAGCAAGAGGAAAGAGACCCTTAAACGTCAGTATATTATCAGTATATCTCAGAGATATGAAGGCCTTCATGGACCTGGTGGAACACTGATGCAGGGCAAACCAGGGCAAACTCTTCTTTAATAGTTTTATTCAAAGCATCCTGAAAAAAAAAAAACCTCTCATGGTTTCCACAAAAATATTAAGCAGCACAAAAACCTAAATGGACTGAATGAAACAAGTTTTTTTTTTTTTTTTTTTACTTGTTTTTTACTCAAATATTACTTAAAGTTCATTGTACTTAAAGTGATAGTTGACCCAAGAACAGAAATTATGATTTTTAACTCCAACTGTTGATGTCTGTCAGTTGTATAATAAGAGTGAATGGTCACATAATCTATAAGAGTCAATAAACATGCACAGACGAATCCAAATTAAACCCTGCGGCTTGTGACGACACATTGATGTCCTAAGACAAGTGTGCGAGAAACCGAACAGTATTTATATCATTTTTTACCTCTAATACACCACTATGTCCAACTGCCTTCAGCATTCGCTTGGTGATGTTTGATCGTGCTCTGACAACGGAAGTGATGTCTAGCACTCATTGAAGTATAAGCATGAGACATCACTGTCGTTGTCAGAGCACGATCAGACATCACCAAGCGAATGCTGAAGGCAGTTGGACATAGTGGTGTATTACAGGTAAAAAATGATATAAATACTGTTCGTTTTCTCACACAAACCAATCGTTTTGTGTCTTAGGACATCAATGTGTCGTCACGAGCCACAGGGTTTAATTTGGATTCGTCTGTGCATGTTTATTGACTCTTATAGATTATGTGACCATTCACTCTTATTATACGACTGTCAGATGGCAGCGGTTGGAGTTAAAAATCATCATTTGTGTTCTACTGAAGAAACAAAGTCACCTAAATCTTGGATGCCCTGGGGGTAAGCAGATAAATATCAAAATTTCATTTTTGGGTGAACTATCCCTTCACCCAGCTGCAGTGACGTAATGACTTACCAATCAGCGATTGGCTCTTTTACTTAGAAGGCAGGACGTATTCCGCCATATTGCGCATTGCAATTTCTCCCATTCATAAGTAATAGGAGTGAACCGTCTTTCTAAATCTATAGTCTTTGAACTTACACACAGCTGATGCAATGGCCCCTTATGGTTTGAATGTAACGTCACACCCTGAATGGTTAAAAATTGCTTCAAAAGATCTGTTCAGTGTAGTGGACCATATATGAAAGGGTTAATGTTAGTAGAAGGTTAGTTTTATTATTTTGTCCATGGAACCACCAAGCCTGCAATGTACATTTGCACTGTGTACCGTAGTATACTATCAAGACAAAGCACTTTGTTGCCATAGTGATTTTTAAAGTGTGGGGTTTGGTTTGTAGGATAAGATCTAGACATGCTTTTAGGAAATGAACATCAACTTCTCTATATCATATATACAACAAACTGATGAGGAGAGAACAGAGGACTGAGGATGAAGTTTATCAAGATAGTGTTATGCCTAGCACATTCTAGAGGAAGCAAGGAGCGAGAGCGAGCGAGACAGGGCATCCATGTGATCAAAGGCCTGCCGTACAAGATCTCAACCAGGCAAGGATGGGTTCTCCGTAATTGGTACTTCAAACCCTACAAGTGCTGAGAGTGAAGGTCTCAGTTCAAAGTCTTCACAGA
Organism: Chanodichthys erythropterus; assembly: GCF_024489055.1. NCBI lineage: Eukaryota > Metazoa > Chordata > Actinopteri > Cypriniformes > Xenocyprididae > Chanodichthys > Chanodichthys erythropterus. Next base: position 32,347,379 of record NC_090227.1, read on the forward strand.
CACTTCTGAATATACCTGCAGCATCTGTGTTTGTGCGTTCGCTCAGTGGCGTAGCCCCTCATGTTTTGATCTCAGGTGAATCAAAAGATTAAACGCAAATGAAGAAATGCTCATCTTGAAGATGCATTCATCAGTGAGGATAATATGAATTTGTTATTGATGTGGAATAAACTGCCTTGATGAGATTTAAAGGCTTTTAAAACCAATGGGACTTAAAAACAAGCCAATATGAGAATATTTAGCTTTGAATATAACTGGAATCTGAAGTAATGCTAATATATTCACACAAATAATATTCATGCGAAGCATTGATTTTTTTAAAAATTTAGTTCATTATAATTTTCAATTGTAGATGAGCACCACCAATATCTCCTTCACCCATACGAATCAGCAGAAACAAGATAGGGTCATGGCTTTAAGCTGATTAGCTGTAATGGATAAACTCTCTGTGCTGTAGGCAATCAGAGTGTATATGTGCAGAGAGGGCCTTGGAGGAAGAGATTGGAAGATGAGGACCAGGCTTTGAGGAAAACTCAAGCACAGAGGGTGAGGTGGCAAAAGCAATGTTTATATAAGCAGCTAATCAGAGAGACACACCAGGGTTATGAGGGCTGGAGAGGAGGAGGAACAGGAAAATGTCTCGCCTTCATGCAAACACATGTAAAAACATCAAATCCTTCTTATGAACCAACATAGAATATTCAGAATACGTCCTACTTGCCAGATTGGCATTAAAAAACTCATGGCAACAATCCAAAAACTGCATTAATCCTTCTGGTTAACCAGCATTTTTGAATGGTTACGTCTGAACACTTGTTCCGCCAAGAGAATAGCTGCCTATCAAGTTAAGTTCTCTCAGAGGCACTTGTTTCTATCTAGTAAATGTCCTAATCTATTTCCTTCCTCTTTTGTATCTCAACATGCAATCCCCTTGCCTCTCTCTGTGGTGCTATAATAAGAGGTTTGCTGATGAGTCTTAGCGAACACCTGTGGCAAAGCAAATGCTCTGAGAAACAACAGGCGTAATAAGACTACATTAATGTCTGAGCCTGGCAAGACAGAGAAAAATATAGACGCGCAGTAAAAGTGTTTCAGACCCACCATCACTTTCTGGGAATGATCTCTGGAGACAAAAGACCACCCAAGAGAGGTCTATGCATGTGTGTGTGTTTGCCAATTGTTTCAAACCAGAAGCTTCTGCAGGCGTTTTCAGAACCTTCATACAAATTCATTTACAGCACCGCAATAAAAATACTGCTTTGCCTCTATGTCTGGGGAAGCAAGATTGATTGCCAATGTATGACATCCCTGAAGGCTTGGCTTTGTGATCAAGTAAAATCACTGCACTTTATACATTCATCTTCTCACCTTTCAACAGCTTGAATTGGAGTTTTGTGGCTTTTAGTCCATGTCTATTTGGTCTGAAGCCATCAGTATGCTCCCAAAAGTTCAGCCCAATCTCACAGGAAAAATGCATTTGTTACGTGATTCCAAAGTGCCTTTTAACCCAAAAATGAAAATTTTCCCATGATTTACTTTACATCCTAGATGTATATGACTTGTATATGACCTTTTTTCAGATGAACACAATCTGAGTTATATTATAAAATATCCTGGCTCTTTCCATGCTTTATAATGGTAGTGAATGGCGCTCCCGACTTTGAAGTCCAAAAAAGTGGTTGGTAGGTGTCGTGGGGTGTCCCCACCAAAGCTGAGACCAAACCTACGGCCATGATAAAAGTTATCCACATGGCTCCGGCCTTCTGAAGCAAAACGATGGGTTTTTGTAAGAAAAATACCTTAAATCTTTTTAAACTAAAATAACTAGCTTCCGGCAGACGGCCTACGCAAATCAACCTACGCCAAGAGTAATCTGAAGCATTGACGAACACGGAAGAGCAGAGGATAGAGCAAAACAAAACACTGGTCATGAATAAGAAGTCTAAAAAGAGAATTTTCAAAGAGAAATATTGGAGAATTTCAATATAAGAGAAGAGGAGCTTGAGTTTGTTACCCAGTCCTTTATGTTTGAACCACAAGAGCTGTCTAAGCTTACGCTACTCCTACATCTACGCTATACATTGCTTGAGGGTGAGTAAATCATGGGATAATTTTCATTTTTCGGTGTACTATCCCTTTAAAAGACACTCTGAAATCACGTAATGAGTTAATTTTACTTTTGCCGCAAGTCGACTTGCGTAGGCTGTCTGCCAGATGCTAACTTTATAAAATTAGTTTATAAAGTTTTAAATATGGATATTTTTCTAACAAAAATCCATCGCTTCGCTTCAGAAGGCCTTTATTAACCCCCTGGAGTCGTGTTGATTACTTTTGTGATGGATGGATGCACTCTTTTGGACTTCAAAATCAGGAGTGCCATTCACGACCACTATTGCACTTGGATGAACAAGGATATTTTATAATATAACTCTGATTGTGTTAGTCTGAAAAAAGATAGTCATATACATCTAGGATGGTTTGAGGGTGAGTAAATCATGGGGTAATTTTCATTTTTGGGTGAACTATCCCTTAAAATTAACAACTAAAATATGGAGAGTTGACGCTAAAATTTACTACTTTTTATTTTATATATATATATATGTTACCTTACAAAGTTGAAGCAAGATCGAAAAATGATCTCATTCATGAATTATTGTTTTGGGTGATTATTTAACTAATTTTATTTGTATTCAAATTCTTTGGTCAGATGGCATCACCCTGTTGAACTGCTTTTATCCACTAATTACCTTTGACTGTGGGAGAGGTTCAGACATGCTGAGTGTATGTGAGGCACAGACACAGCAAGCTCTTTTCAGTTGCAGTCATTTTTATGAGATTCAAAAAAAAGATGAACCTGTTCCCAGACACGATTCTGCAAGTGCACAGTTTCACCTGAATGCTTTGAACATACAGCGTTCTTGCCACAAGGCTGAACAACTCTATAAAACATGACTATATAATGTCAAAATTGCAAAGTTAACTTCAGCATGCCAAGTAAAAGACCAGTGCTTGTTTCTATCTGACATTTTAAGCATTTCAGTTGTTTTAACTGAGATAACTAAAATTTGCTAGTAAGTATGGGTTTGTGTACAACCCGCTCTTATGCACTTAAAATGGTACCCTTTAATACAAGATATTACAGCTTTCAACCTGTAATTATAAGATTAAAAACAAAAGAACAGCGTTTTGCTGTCAAGCAGGCAATTCTGCGGTTTCCTTAATCCTGTTAACATACACCATCACCCACACAGTTTCTACTGAACAATGGCAAAAAATACAGTGACTCAGTCTAAAAGAGATCCTAAAATTAGTTTATTTGCTCTTTGGTACAAATTCAAAACTCATTGGTTTGTATGAGAAAAACATTAACATATAAATCACTGACTTAAGTGGAAAAAAGCCCCCAAACATTCAGGAAATGTCAAGGCAAACTGACAAGATAATGTGACTGTTGTTTTTGAAGATTGCAGCATGCAGGCGGCAGGACTATTTTGTCTTAAGATAATTCAATCACTTGTTAGATCTGAAACCACATGTGTTTATGAAGTTGAGTAGAATGGGTTTCTTGATCTAGTTAAAGAAAATACAAGTGTCTTGTTACATGATGGCCTTGGTGGTAAAACGACTTGCCATGCAAAAGTCCATCCCTCTTCTCTTTTTATGCCACTTGACTTATGGTTTGCATTTTCAGCCAAATGTGAGGATCCCACAGTATTCGTAATTCAAAGTTCAACATGGGGGGAGCTGCCCTGACACAATCTAAAAGGACTGTTTTCAAGAATTGACTAGTGTAATTGTTAGTTCTGGAAATACTACCACAGCAGCAAGAGATAAAAGTCAGTAATTGCCATTTTCGCACAGGAAATTACGGCCGCGACAGAGTCCTGGCAGCCCTCTGGTTCCTCCTGAACTGACAGTGGAGGTAAACAAGTCACGACGTTGGCAGTGAAGACATTAAAGAGCCCTCGGACTTTGTATTGGCAACACCCTACATGGGGTGCTGTGTGGGATCAGAGCCAATGAAGGGGAATTTGGTTATTATCTCAGTGCGAAGCCAGCACTCAGAAGGATCCAATGAAGCAAGGCTTCATTAACACCCTCTGAATACCAAGGCCTGCTGCATAATGCAATTGTTAAAACCCATTTGTTTTGCATTACAAAATGAAGCCTTCTTTAAAATCCCATTTGTTATGAGTCACGCTGAATGACAGCGGCGTAACACGTTGTTACCCTTCAGGAACTTGGCATTAAAGACCCTGCATTAATTCAATGAAGCAATGAGACCGCAAACTAATAGTACTGCTAAGTCTCTGCTGTTTGCAGGTTTTAAAGAAAGAATGAGGCAATTACTTGAAGCAAAAGGGCTCAAATGTCTTTTTACTGGAACTGACTGAAAAAATGCAGAATGGTTTTCTTATTAGAATTCAAATATTCCTTACTTGTGTTTGTATTAGTGTCAGAATGGATTCTTTCTCTGAGTGCTGTTTCAACCCACTTTAGATGTGAAGGGAAAGAGTGTGCGCAGTGTACTGTGACTATAGTTGACAACACATCTTGCATTGCAAAAGCACCATGCTTTTAGCTATGCTAAAAAGGCTTAAAGTTTCAAATGAATTTGAATATTGATCAATTTGTTTTGAAATAAAGAGAAAAACAAATAAATTATGCATATGTGATAACTTTTATCTCTATATTTTGCAATCTGTGCAGTCATCTGTTTATACTGTACATTTTAAAAAAGAAACATGTTAAAAAGTAAAGCTTATATACAAAGTCTATAAAAGCTTGTTTTAATATAAAACAAGTGCATGTTCTTTATATGAAGTATCTTGTTCATATACATATAAACATTTCTTTTATATTTTGCTGTTGCCATTTACACAGATTGCATTAAAATATTTTATTCTGAATTTATTTTCGTAAAAACTGTGAACAAAAATATTTCAGATTGTGGGAAATATAGGCTTAATAAATATCAGCAGGATTCAAAAAATAAACACAAAATGAGGGTTAATTTTAAAGATGAATGAAACCCGACAATTAAATTGTTTTTCAGCTTATTGATAGGTTGTTTTTTTGTTCTTTTATATATTTAATGTGAGCTTTAAGTGCATATGAATTCTAATAGGGAGAAAAAACATGAGATGACTAAAAATGAATTCACATCAATACCAATAACTGTAACAGCATAACAAATGTTGAAGGGACAGTTCTGTCATTGTTCTGTCATCTGTCAAGATATTCTTACTTCTGTGGAACACACGAGAAGATATTTTGAGAAATATCTCAATGTGTTTTTTTTTTTACACATATAGCATAAGTTAATGGTAACCAAAACTGTATGGTTACCAACATCCTTCCAAAATATCTTTTGTGATGATGATTTTTGGGTAAAATATCCAACCTGAACTCACAGCAATTCGCATGTATTTTACGAGGTGGCTAATTCATACAAATTCGTATGACCTCAATTGTATGAATTTGTAAGTTTTTTGCTAAATCGTACGCATTTTACGAGTTGCCAAATTAGTATGACCTATGAATGACCTACCCCTAACCCTGTGCCTAAATCTGCCCGTCACTGGGGTTTAGACAAATGGTATGAATTTGTACGAGTGACGTCGTATGAATTAGCCACCTCGTAAAATAAGTACAAATTGGTCGTGAGATAGCGTTGAAATATCCCTTTAAGCTATGTGTTTCGTTGTTGGAGTCATTAAGCACATGTATGTATTAAAAACACAATTAATCCTCAGCTTCAAACATCAGTATCCAGAGGAGGTGACCTGTCCACACAGGGCGACAGCGAGTCCTGACTGTGAGTAGAGCTTATTCCAGTGTCTGAGTCTGTGTCTGTTGCATCTGTAGGGGAGCATGTCTGCCTGACCTTGCCTGTTGTCTGCTGAGAGACAGTGGCCCTGATTTGGCTCTTCAGAGATACAGGGCTTGGCTGGTCCGGACAAGCCTCTAACTCAAGCGCAGCGAGTTGGGCAACTAGATGCTGGTATTCCTGGTTCTGGGACTGCAGGGCTGTTTTGTTCCGCTGTAGTTCCTTCTCCATTTCCTGCATTTGGACATGGAGGGAAAGCCCAGCTCTCATGCTTGTCTCAAGTTCGTTGCGTAAACTTTCCAGCTCTACGAGATCTGAGGAGGACAACGAGAGGTTGGGTTCCAGCTCTAGTTCTGGACTAGCAGCTGCTGCTCCTTTTAAATCTTCTAATTCTGAAGTCCAGTTCCTCAGCTCTAAGTCAATATCTTGAGAGAGCTGGTCAACGAGCTCTTGGTGCTTGCAAATATGTAGGTCTAGTTGCTCGATTCCATCACTGGTGTACAGGTACTCCTGAAGCTGGCTGTCAAATTGGGACATGGACAGCGATTGGCTGTCATCACTCTCTGTGATGCTGGAGCGAGGTGTGGGGCTGTTCCTCTGTTGTTCCTCTGCACGCTCAATCTCCACGTCTAGTTCACGCATCTGGTGAATCTGCTGCCGGATGGTCTGATCCTGGGAGATGATCAACCATACAAGCTTACTGATCTCCTCTGAGCCCTCGGATGTCTCTCCTTTCTGGATCTTCTCCAATTTACGGAAGGCCTTCTTCACCATACGCTTCTGCTTCTCCACAGATACAGTTTTGGCGTACTGTGCAGGTCCTTGGTCCCATCTCTTGGGCCTCGCTCCCCGAGACTTCGTGGCCCTCTTGGCTCCCTTGGATGATGGCACAAAATCACTGGTCTTCATGAGGACAAACTGTATGAAAGGTCTCTCATCGCCCCAAGCATTCCATAGGCGAAGGATTCGAGTGAGAGGTGGCAGTGCTCTCTCAAAACCCTTCCACCGTTCCAGGATGCAGAAATCTTTAGGTTCCCCATGTAAGAGCCTCTTACTTTCTGGTATAGTATTGTGGTCCTCCAATAAGGCCTTAACTACATCTGCACAGGTTGTGTGCTTGGTCACACCACAGACTACTTTTTCTTCATGACACACAAGCACCTGGATTTCCTTCCCTGGTGTCTCCTCTACAACTTTAGACCTGGTGAAGAGACATAACAAGTGTGTAAACAACCACAATTACAAGCATAACTAACCTTTAAAATGACTACTACTTTTTCTCTTACTTTTAAATTCTCATTATATTTCTCACTGTAAAGCACTTTGGATAAACTACAGTTGTGTAAAATTGTGCTCTATAAATAAAGTTTGACTTGACTATCATACATCAGTAGGTAACCAACATTAAAGCAATACCATAATGTAGCGTTAGCATAAGAAATTATGTGTGTTATAGTGATTCCATAATGGGATTTTAGACGCTCATGCCTAAAAAAAACACCCGTATTAAATCACTGTAATGGACAGACACGAGTGGCTTGTTTCTTCATTATTACAATCTGGAATGGGGTGAAATACATAAAGCTCACATTTGTCTCTGTTTCAACAGCCATAACTGTACTTGACACTACTGATGACAGATTCACATCCATAGCTCAGATGCTAAATGACTCACTAAATGGCTGACATTATTCAGATGAGCAAAAGGCTTCATGACAAATGTATGCATACTCTCAATTATCTGAAATGTTTTTTTCATAATTTTTCATTCTATTCAGGTCATAACATCAGGTATGACTAATTATCTCTCTTAGATCAGAATATGTTAGAGGCTAATTAAAAGCTATTAAAAGCAAATTTTAAATACAGAGGTAATGTTTATTTATTAGCTAGCTAGCTAGCCAGCTACACTGTTAAATGTCACTGTTTAGCAGCACATTACTGTAAAAACCTACAGTACAATACTGCATTTTTATATTACAGTACAATACTGTAATTTGTACTGCATTCTGGGTAATTTTGTTTGAGCGGGAACATTTTACAGTATATTTTAGTGTTGCTGTAACCTAGCTGTAAATTGGCTGTAATATGCCAGGCAATAATACAGGATTGCTGTAAACAGCGCCCCCTGACTGACGTCAGAACACAACTGCAGCAGCTCACTCACGGATATCTGGATGTCTCACTCGGTGGATATCTGGAAGTTTGGTAAGTTAATTTTACATTTTATAATTCGATTTTAGGATTTTACGCTATAGCGTACATAACTTGTGAAATGACAGTGGAAGTTCAGCCAGCGAACGTTGCAAAAACACTGTTACAGACTTAACTTAGGTGTCTGTTTCCTGCTTGTCCCGACATTTTCAATTCTAACTCGGTGAATTACATCTCGTTTATTTCGACCAAACCAGACCTTGTGATTGTTGAAACGCTGAAAAGACAAATCAAGATGGTTTTCGTGAGTTTTATTTTGTTTCTGTCGAGTTTGAGAATTACAGTACTATTTTTGTGTACTGTAAATTGAATTACAGTACAATTACTGTAAAACAAAATACAGTAACTTGCTGGCAACCGTGCTGCCAGTACTGTATTGTAAAAATACAAGAAAATCGTTTACAGTGTAGCAACATATATTACTAACATTTTTATTTGTAAAGGGTGACAAAAATGCAAGTGGTGTAATTTTTCTTAATGAATGACCTCAGAAGAATGTAATATATATGCAAGAATGCAGGTGGTCAGTTAATATTTAGAAGACTGTGCTGCTACTCCACACAAAAGTAAATAGTTGAGCTAGCAGACCACCTAATACACTGCTTGTATTCAGAAAGACAAACTGATGCAATGCTTATATTGTGTTGGGTTGAATGCCTTTATCTTAGACCGAAACGGTATACAAAACTAAATGCAAGATTGCCATTTGTTTAACATTGTATGACATAAATTAAACTTACTGTATACAATGCTATTTTAAAAGTTAATCCCACATTCACACCTGTGCTAGCAATATGACATCATCCCCATGACATCAGAATAGAAGTGTGAAACCCTAGCATTTACATAACAAGCAAGTAAAAGTATACAGTGGCTTGTTCACACATGTCAGACATTACACTGAAATAGACAATATGCTACAATACAATGCAAGCATTTACACTCAGCTGGTTAACAATGCTCTTTCTTGGCTAGCTATACAGTTTTGATCCATTTAAAGACCTTGTTGAATGAATCAGAGCAACATGAAATGACAGAATAGACTACACTGGGAATTCAATATTGTTTCATGAAATGGTCTATTTTATTTAGTCTTTTCCAAAATTGTCATGAGTACAGGAAACAAATGAGGGGGAATGGAAGCACCTGTGTTTGTCTTGTGGGAAAATCAGTGGTGACCAGCAGCATCCTGTTACATACATCCTGCCAGCAAGTTTGTATTTTGAGATAATGGAAAATTATAAATGTCCATTTCATGGACAATGCAAAGAATGAGTTAAAGGTGTACAACAAATGTACAAACTGTCTGTATACAGAAACATAACTATGGATCAGTGAACATCAGTGGCATGATAGTTAAGTTAGTCCACAGTGCATAAAATAAAAGCTTGTTTTGAAATGTAGATTAGATGTTTTAAATTGTCAGAAGATGAAAAGAACAGAACACTCTGCTTCTCAACCCATGGAGCAAAAACAAACACGTGTTAACACCAGACATGATCACTGGACTACAGAGAACATGCTGTATCGTTCTACAGACTCAACACAATGTCTGAACAAGGAACATAATCTCCTTGAGAGTCAGTCTATCAAGGTTTATTAGGCTGTACAAAATTATGCTTGGGAAATTAAACCTCAATTTAATAAAGATGTGTGGGTCATTCAATGATAGATCTCATTAACACAATTCATTATCTTTATATTAATACACTTAGTCAAAGTTGTAGATATTGATAAAATAATAAATCCTCACTAAATCGGCGGTTGTAACATTTATGACCATGTAAGTTAAGAGCAGCTGTGAGATCATATTATATTTGGTACTGTCTGTGTCAAATGATTCATTAACAGGTATCTGAGAGAGCAGAGAGATTTTAGTGAGCACATGTGAACTGGAGAGAGGCAAAAGTGAATTTTATAGTATAATGTTAAGGAAACATGCTATCCATCCAGAGTAAAGTAGAAGCAAGGATAAATTCTTACTCAGCCCTGTCTTAAAAGCATGAGATTTTTTATGAAAAACAAACAAAACACTGTGGTTTGCTGCTTTTCAGAAAACTCTTTACCTGATAAGCATAATTGAAAAGCCTCAACATTTTCATTGCATTTTATGTAGAGGAGTTTGTCTCAATAGCCATTGAAGCTGCTTTAGAAGGTTCTTATTTAGGCCTTAACAGAGTGACATTATGTTTGGTGCACTAAAATAAACACACAGTTATGGCAGCTGAGTTAAGAGTAATAACCACCTCCAGTTTTAAACTGTTGCTGTTAAGAGTATATGTTCACAAAACAAAGCATGTCTATTAATTAAAACATGTATAAATCAACTGTTGGAATGACATTCTGTATCCACATTAAATGAAGCAGACGCAGAGTTAGATTACCTTTGATTAGATTTCTGTCTGAACATTTGCGATAATTATAGTTGGCTTATGTATTAAAGGTGATTTTTTTACAGCATCATAAAAGCATAATGCTCCCATCAGAGAGTCTCGAGCTTAAACTGTAAATAGACTGGTAGGACAACTAAAATGTCTTGCTGTGCAATAAATTTCCTTTAAAGAACATACATAAATAAAAAATCTGGCAAAACATAACTACTGTAAACTACTGTGGCATAGCCATCTAAGAGAGTCCTCTCTTTAATCAGCACTACAACAAACACTATTGAATAATTAACCATTTAGACTACATGGAAACACTGAGACATCAAAAGTAAATTAGAGCACTTAAAATGAATTTAAAAATGACAGAAACTTTTAAAGTGTGCAAAACAAAAAAAGTTTCTGTCAGTAGCCTAATTTATGGGCGTAACTGAAGTTCATCTCGCGCAACCTTTGACGCCACTAGAACCTACCCCTCAACTATACTTAAGATATTTTAAACAACAACTAACGATTTTTGTCACAATGTTTATTATTTGTACGTCACTTATAACATTATAATTAATGACAATATAGGCTACTTAAATTTAAATACTGAACTAGTTACTAGTTTAATGGCTGCTATGGTTACCTGCTTATGTTTACACCGTGTACACATTAGTCTTTGACATTACCCAGATAGCAAACGGACGTCGATTCAACGTTTATTTTTGGTTGTAAAGATCAGTATCAGTCGCCGATCAAATTTCAATGTTGATTCAACGTTCACTATTTGATCGGTACATCAGAACGTTATTACGTCGAAAATATGACATCGATTCAATGTCGAAATGAGGTTGTTTCATCAACAGATACCTACGCCGACGCATATGATCGAAATCATAACGTCTAATATATGTTGAAACTTGGTTAGAGGAATCGGACATTGCGTGCACTATTAGGACGTGCATGTCTTTTGACTTATTTACTGATATAATTTTAATTCGTTATAAAAACCCTATTTAAGTAAATTAAACAAGTTTATAGCAGTGGTTATTTATAATAAATCCACATAAATGAGCAGCAAAATCTATAGCAGGCTCTTACTCTGACACTGATAAAATGAGCAGTCCTCAAGTTTCCGTGATTTCTTGTCCGATGCATCCATTTTAAAATTAAATGAAAGCATAGCCTACCGAAGATTGCTCAAACGGTATCGGCAGGTCATAAACACACGAGAAGGAGCGTTAATGAAAACCATGAATGCAACATATATGTGAAACACTGTTAATATGAAGACTTAAGATGCAAAAGCCTCTAAGTACCGTCTGAAATTTTTATCAAGCTCGTAGGTTCAGTAATTTCACTTGAATGGCAATTAATAGGTCCTTTTCATTGCCATTAAAGTGAAATAACTGAACATAAACATATAAGCTTGATAAAAATGCTCATTTTAGAAGAATTTCAGATGGCACTTAGAGGCTTTTGCATCTGAAGTCTTCATATACAGCTCTGGAAAAAATTAAGAGACCACTCCAAGTTCAGAAATCAATATTAAGTGGTCTCTTAATTTTTTCCATATATATATGTATATATATATGTATACTGTTTATATTTTAAAAATGTAAAAATGCATAGAACATAAAGCTTAAAAATTGATCTTCATGTTACATGCATAAATAGGCCTGTGTACATATGTAAAAATATATTTTAAAAATATAGCCTATTCATGAATCATGTTATGTATAGTTTTTAACAAGAGACAATATTGTGAAACAACGAATGTGAAATGACTATGAGTGTACACAAAGCAACACACACACACACACACACACACACACACACACACACACACACTGATGCCTGGATGCTATATGCAATCAATCACACAAACACATATTTATCAAAACCAGCAAGTACATATACTTCAATTCACCCACTCGACCAACAAAAAGAATCAAAATGTCTTTTGAGACTCCATCTATCTTACATTTTTTCATTCTGATTGCCATTGCTCATTGTTTCAGTATGTGTTAAGTTCAAAATCTTCAACGCTAGTTCACATACTGTGTTTGAACTCTAGCTCATAATGCTGTATGGTTAAAATATGTTTTTTTGTTGTTGTTGTTGTTGTTGCTTCCGTCCTGGTGCCCATTGTAGTGGACATGAATAAATCTAATATATTGTACATTTATTTTATTTATTTTTTTACAGTTAAAGAGAATCTGAAAAGCACAAACTGGCTTTATATATATATATATATATATATATATATATATATATATATATATATATATATATATATATATATATATATATATATATATATAACAAAAGTAAAGTGTTGGTATAAAAATACTCCAAGCACGTTTTCCAAAAATATAAAGAAGTTCTTTTAAAGTTTCACTTTCTCATTTTGCACAATGGGTCGATAGAACTACAAAATGCATTTTAATTTCATGATTTAATAATTGTATGTAATGTTATAATTCTATATGTTTATGTTTGTAAATGCTGCATGACTGTGACGTGTTTTAATGCGCGTGCGCGTTGAACGTTCGAATCGCTTTCAAATGCTGTAGCGGATCTGAGTTGCCATGGAAACGGGGAAACGTCAAGCAGCAAGCCTCCGTCTCGCTGTTGTTTTCACTGATTTTAGGTAAGTTTAGTCCACAAAATCACACACATAATATATAAAACTGTTCCTGACACTTTTCTTAAGTGTAACTGACACACTTCTGTTGAATATTTACTTAAAAGAAATGATTTAGTGTCTTTGAAAAAGTCCGTTAGCATCTCAACCGTTTTCAGAAGCGGTTGGCTAACTCTATATTTTGAGCCCTTGTTTAATGAAAGTTTGGGCTTTTAATCTCATCGTTATGTGTAGATGAGATGTTTTGATAGCTTTGTTAACGTTTTGCTGGCATATTATCAATGAATGATGGTAAACTTACTTATTTATTTAACCTAAAAGTATGCGCTGGCTGTACCGTTAATCGGTGACGTCACTTACATGAGCGCGAATATTAGCTGAAACTATTTCAAACACGGTTTGATCTCTAATGGTAAACAAATATTGATAAAAATTGTTCTGTAATTTCAGGGACGACAGAAAACCCCCTCCAACAAAGGGTAAATTCCAAAGTTTGCAGCATTTCTGGAGGAAACACAGGTGAACTGAGAAAGCTCATTAAATATTTTAAAATGCATTTATTTCACAATATATTTTACCTATATCACCATGCATCTGCAGTTTTCTTTTGTAAAATTATTTTTAATGCATTAGTTAAGAAGGCTTTGACATCCAAACGTAAGTGACACTGTATGTACAATAGTGAATTCTAATACTAAAAATATAAATTCTGTTAACTTAAGAAATTATTTTTTTAATATTATGTATTTTATTCTTTCCACCTCTGCTCTAGCTTGGTTCCTTGTAATAAACCTGTAATAAATGTGGTTGGCTCTGTGACAAATTGAATGTTATGTTCCTAGATCCTTCCATGAGGATGGCCTCCTGCACCCCAGCAGAGCTGAGCGACCTCCTGTCAAAGGCCATGAACCAGATGACTATTGTAAGCAAAACCTCAATCATTCACTACACTACTGTTGAAAAGTTGTGGGTCTGTAAGATTTTTACATGTCTTTGAAAGAAGTCTCACATTTTAAAATCATTAACCCCAGGTTGTTTCAGTGAGGTTGTTCTTGAAAGGCCTGTAGGCTAAATAATCAGCTAAAAGAGGTAACATACGTGACAAGTATAATGTTATAATGCTTGTAGTTATAATCATTTATTTAACTATTATGATAACAGGATATCATGGTCATTAATCTATTTTATTGTATTTCTCTGTCTATTTGTAGTTATGTTTGCCAGTGACAGACGCCATACTGTTCCACTCAAAGGTATTTATTTATTTGTATACGTGCATGCATTTTTTAATGATATATTCTTAAATATTTTTACTTATAAATGCTGATTGTGGTCCAGGGGGTCGACAACTTTAGGCAAGTAAGTTATTTTCAACAGAAATCTGGGCAGCTTACTCATTGCTCATACTCTTAGCCTCTAATGTGTTTGAATTTATATCATCAATGCAATATCAGGGGGTAAAGATATCATTAGAGTTCTTACAGTTATGGCTGTACTATGCTCTTGTTACCAGATGAGATGTAATCTCTAGCGTTTGGAGCTGTGATTCTTCAGGACAAGATGCCATTCACACTTGATACATGAAGATGGTGAGTTTCACAATAGCTGCACAGTCACAAATCAAGAGACTGACTCAAGCTTTCATCCTTATGAGCTCACCCATATGTAGGGATGGGTACCGAAACATGGTATTAAACAGGCCCCGGGGCTAAATTCTGAAAGACCAGAGTATCGATAAGCTTGAACAATATTGGTTCTGCCGTCGGTACTGGAGAAATTACACGCACTATTCATTATTGCTATATAGATGTTAGGGCTGGGGAAAAAAAATCGATTCACCTATCGCAATTTGTTTATGATTTAAAAAAAAAAAAAATTTATTCCAGAATCAATATTAATTCATATGAAATTTCTCTATTTTAGTCCTTGCCTATAGACGAGGTGGACAGAAGTTACCCACTCTTGTGTCATTATCAATGCTTGTCACGTGACGTAAACCAGTCCTGCTGTTAACGAGCAGAATTACTGAAGGAAAGAAACAACAACAGAAAAAGTGAAAAACTTCCAGGCACAGCCTTAGATGAAATCAACCAAAGATAAAAAAGACCTTAAAGGGTTAGTTCACCCAAAAATGAGAATTATCCCATGATTTACTCACCCTCAAGCCATCCTAGATGTATATGACTTTCTTCTTTTAAACAAACACAATCGGAGATATATTTAAAAATGTCCTGCACTACAAAAAAATTTTCTTACTTAGTATTTTTGTATTGTTTATATTCCAAATATCTAGAAATTGTTAAATCAAGATGCCTTTTCTAGATAATTAAAATTACATAAAATATTTCTTGTTTTCTGGGGGGGGTAAGAAAAATCTTGTTTCTGTTTGAAATCCCAAGATGAAATTCAAAAATCTAAAATCTGTTACAGTTGCCGATGGATATTGCCGCGCATATTGTGGGCAGCCTATAACACATCTCGATTGAGACAGACTGCTTCAAAGCTCATATGTGCTGTGATGCACGGAATATCTGTGATCACATAAACAGTAACATCTTCTCAGCATGTTTAATAATAGAACCTGTTATAATCTGTGATTTTGTCTACACTGGATGAGGAGTGACGCAACACAACAAATTCCTGACAGTAAGCGGGCTCCGCGTTCTATTTTCAACAGTCGGTCAGCTTTTAGCTGTTGAGGCGCGACACAAAAAAAGTCATGTCTGGTGTAGACACGGTGTTAGTTGTTGTTTAGAGTTGTTTAATCCTCCTCTGCTGAGATCTTGAGAGATTTAATGTCTTTTATCTTCAGTTGATTTCATCTATAAAGCAATGTTAATTATGTTCTTAATTTGTATATAATAAAAAGAACCGATAAGAATACCGTTGAAGTACCCGATCAATAATTAACAGTAGCAATACTGTTAGAACTATAACGATACCTATCCCTACCCATATGACATAACTGACATAACTTCTATGAGTCACATGAAATAACTTCTTAAGGCTGTCCTAACCTAATGTAGCTCTACCCAACCACTGCATGGAGGCTGAAAGATGGCTTCCTGAAGATGAAAGGACAATATGGACTTGAGGAGGGGAAATACTTTATATGATATGTGAGGATAAGGAGGGGTGTTTTATTCCAACTCTAGTCTTCATACAACGTGTTTGTCAGGATGGTTGTTATTTTGTAAGATTAGGGAGAGACTGTACCTCTCATTTGTGTGTCTTGTGTACTATAATTTTAGAACAGGAGCTTGTACTCCTTTGATTTGATTGAAAAGTTTCAGATGGAGCTGTTTTTTACTTTCTGTTCCCATTATGTTCATTTACATGCAAACAGCTCATGGTGAAATTTTTCTAGCATTTATATATACTACTACTATTACTACTATTAATATTGTTCATATTATTAAACAAAATTAACAAGATCTTTTAAAAACATAATATAATGACTTTATTATAAAAGGACCCACTATGAAAATACAGTTTTACAGTGTTATTCGTGTCTTTCCTTTTACTTTATAGCACATCACTGACAGGCTTTCCTGTGTAACACTGATTCAAGTTTTCCACCATTGTATTTATCCAAATGAGGTTTGTAAATGCATGGATGTTTCATATTTTGCATTAATTATTTCTCTTATATGAAAATTACAATGTAAAAGAAGACGTGACAAGGTCATTGGTCTTCTCACAAAATGCCACGTTAGAGGAATATTCAGAGGGGCGAATTGAAATAATTTCTTTTGGGCATTATCATGCCCACTAAAACTAAACCTGGAATGATAATTTGTGTTACCAGATGAGATACTTTGTAATGGGTATGTATGATGTATGATTTTGATCTGTACTATTTCTGTTTCAGGTTCTCAGGGATCCCCAGTTGAAGGCATCAGGACATCAGATGTTGGCCTGGACAGATGTACCAACAGTACACCACAAAGACCTCTGCTTTTAAATGGATGGCTGATTACTACCATGTTCTGTGCGGGTATTATTATAGCAAAACTGAGCACCTGTGACAGTGGGATTTCTAATTTTAAAGAATAGTCATACATCAGTAAATTATTTATTTATTTTTTTATTTAAAAATTTGAAAGGATTTTTAAAAGTTGCAAACTTTTTTCTCCAGTTACAAAAACAGCTACACCTTTTCAAATTCTTCATTGGGGGTGCACAAATCCTATTTCACAAATTAAGAAATTCATATGCTCACATTTAAGCCGTGCTCTTCAGACACTGTAACAGTCCTGATATGATGTCACACTTTGCAGTATCTTTTTTATTAACATGAATTCAAATTTTAACAAATATATTCAAAATGTAAAGATATACAATCTGACAATCTTATCTTGTCATTATTAATCAATCAGTAATCAACACTGCACCACCCCGAAATTACATGCACTGTAGAAGTATGGTTTTGGCAAGAAATGAACAGTAGCTAAATATTTATTATAAATGCTACTATTTGACATTCAGTATTTTAGTCTATATTAAAGGGATACAAGTCTCTTTTATGTATGATTTTTTTTTTATTACAAACTGTTTTTGTTTGTTTGTTTGTTTGTTTTTAGCTAGCACTTAATATTTCTTTAATGTTACCACATGAGAATAGCCAAACAGTGTAGGTGATTCACAAAATCATACACAAAGAAATGTGCATGATTGGCCAAAGTTTTACTGATCTACAAACAAATTGAGCTTATGAATTTCTTAATTTGTGATTTGTAGAATAGGTTTAGTGCACCTGCAATGAAAAAGATTAAAGGCAGCGGCTATTTGCACTAAGTGACAATAGCACATTTTCTTACACTAGGTGAAAATAGTGATAGATTCTATTTACACCATGTAAAGTATCAATTCTTTGCAATAAGAGTAAATAGATGCTATCTATAGGCCTACTTAATATTGGCAGATACTATTTGCACCTCAGTATTTTTGTACATTAACAGGATGCAATAATATAGAGTGTAAATGATTGTATTTATTAAAATGATTAAATGGATGCTGCCTTATTGGTAGAATAAAACCCTCCCTACACCTTCTCCTAACCCTACCCAATAAACATTTTTAATATTATTAAACACTCGTTCAGTTTAGTTCCGCTTTTAGAACATTATTTTCATTTTTATTGAAAATAAATGTGAGCTTAGCAAAAGGCAGATTTGAACCTGCATCAAAAGCCAGAACTCCCTACTCTCTACTGCTGTGTCACTGAAGACGTTGCCTTCTGTGCTTCTTTTTTAAAACTTGAGTGGCCCAAAAGCTAGTGTAAATAGCGTTTGCCAACAAGGGACGCTATTTGCACTTTATGTAAATAGACACTCTGAAATTTAAAAGGTGTAACTGTTGTGTTGTGTTTTTGAGAGAGAAAGGAACTAAGTTTTCAACTACTAAAACATTTTGATGACTTCACTGAAATATTGTCTACACCTTCCACTGTCAGTTGCTCAGTTTCACTACAATAATGCCAGATACAATACAGCATGTGCATAATTGAGTCGCTATTCTAACAGCTGGGGGCTATAGACTTATAATAAATGAGCAATATTATAATAAATATGCACATTGCTTTCTGTATTCACAGTTTTATTTTTACGCTGCTAGAGAACCACCTGCACTGCAAATTTTCAGGAGTGACATTCGCACTTATCCAATTACAGGAGTGAATCCGTTAAATCATTGGGGCACTTCATGAATTGACACTGGTTTACATTTAGATAAAGATGAAATATTTTAATTTTGATATAAATGTCAATAATAATTATGAAATAAATTTAAATATTCATAAACCTTGAAATTAAAAAAGTAATTAAAAATATATATTTTATTGTCCATTGTATTGAAATTGTGGGTTACATCTTTGTCACCCTTTTCATCCCTGATGAGTTTACATCCCTGTTACAAGAGCAAGGAACTTACATTTTAATTGCAAAGGAAAACCAATTCATCGTCTATATTCTTCTGTCCTCCATTTTTAAGGGTAAGATTTCTTTATAAATCATCTAGTGACCCATATGTCTTTATTTTTGTTGAACACAAAAGGAGAGAGTCATATAGTCTCAGTCACAGCAAGAAAAGAAACTGATGGAGTAGTCTGACTCAGGCTGTCAGTCTCTTGATGTTCTGCCTTACATCTCCTTTTGTGCTCCAATAAAAATAACACATTTGGTACAAAAGAACATGACCAGTTTTATACTTGAGTAAATATTGCTTTTAATTTGTAGCTTGAGACTATTTATAATAGCTAATAATTAACTTGTATACCTCTTTGTGTGTATTTGAGAGTAAATGCCTTTTCTATGTTAGTCTTGTATAGAAGGTTTGTATGCTCTAACGATGTAGGCTATTTGTACCTGTATTTTGTAAATATTAAAGCAATGTTAACTGAATGTGATGTGTGATTATTTTGTAAACAGGCTTATCTTTTAGTATTAAGTGTTTGAGATTTTTAAAATAAGTAGAAAATGTGTTAATTGTATAGAGTTATTTCACCCAAATGAAATCAACATCAACGTTGGGTAAGCAAACCAGTTAGATCGATTTCATGTTGAATTCGTGTTGATCTACAACGTCGTTTCACTCAGCTGAAATCAACATCGTTTCGACGTTAGGTAAGCAAACCAATTAGATCGATTTTATGTTGAATATGTGTTGATTCTACAACGTCGTTTCAACCATCCGAAAATCAACATCGTTTCAACGTTCGGTAACCAAACCAATTGCGTCGATTTTCCGTTAGATTTGAATGGAGTGTCTGACGTTGATTCAACATTACCCCGATGAGCAAACTGATGCCGGATCAACGTCGGAGATCAACGTCGTTTCGATGTCACGAGAAACGTCGTTTCTACGTTGATTCTATGTCAGTTTGCTATCTGGGTATCTAACTTTTGTTTAATGAAATATTGTTTAAAATGCGTATACTTGTTATTAAAAATAACACGTAGAGTGGGTTACTTTTAAAACCTCCCATCCCTTTTCTTGGACCTCTTTTGGTGGGTTAATTATGTCATGAATCCTTCAGTTGTTCAAACAAGCGCACCAAAATATGCTTTTCTCTAAACTAGCAAGTTAAAACAAAAATAATGCTACATGTCATAATTATATAGACTAACTATAGACAAAACAAAATAAAAAAGTTAAATACCCTTGCAAACACACCACATTACATCAAGCCTTTCCAGTTCATTTCATCAAACACTCACGCACCAGTACGCACATTCGTCGTTATGCAGGATTGAATATTTAGAAAAAATGACACTCATTTGACGTTACTTAACGCCAGCAACCTGCATCCTAGAGAGGCACCAGAGCAAGCAGAACAACAGCATTAGTGTAACTCGACTCTCTGCGACCATGCAGCGAAACACTTGAGTGAGAGCAAGTGCTGTTGTTACAGTGACGAGTTTACAGTCCATAACAATCACTACAATACGCGTTTCATTGCGAACGGTTCTGAGGGGAAAAAATACAAATATTTAATGCTTCTCAAGCTTTCTACCTTTTACGCTTATTTTGACCTAATGAACAGGCTAAATTTATATATTCTGTTAAAAGGTCTGTGGTGTAATCTCAAATTAAATGGATCATACCTGTTCTTCAAACGCGCCTTCAGAAAGTTTCTTCCAAAAGGAGCCATCGTGCGTCAATATGATCTCAGGTCAGTTCCAAGGCATCGTGTAACAAAACGGAGCGCATAAACCTAATCAAGAAAGTACCACTGAAGTGCTGGTCGTGGAAAAAGTTGAACAATTGCGAGCTTCAAAGTAAGAGGAGTTTCAAACAGGGCCGTCCTCCCACTTCACACGGAGGGAGGCGACAAAACTCGCCTTTCGGAGAACTGTGTGGAGCTGATGATAGCATCTCTAGATAGTGTCCTGTACCACTGTACTGGTGAACTGGAAGTGTTGTTTTGTTTCAACGTCTATACTTTTACGCTACACTAAAGTTTCTTTATTAGCATCGACGGTGCCCTCAAGAGCCTTGCATACATGGTGGAAACTTTCCACGTTCTTTATAGTGAAAAAGGCTATTTTCGATTATTAATATTTTCTTTAGCCTTACACTAAGAATAACGTTTCTTTTAAAGGGTTAGTTCACTCAAAAATGAAAAATTCTGTAATTTATTACTCATCCTCATGTCGTTCCACACCCATAAGACCTTCGTTAATCTTCGGAACACAAATTAAGATATTTTAGTTGAAATCCGATGGCTCCGTGAGGCCTGCATAGGGAGCAATGACATTTACTCTCTCAAAATCCATAAAGGTACTAAAAACATATTTAAATCAGTTCATGTGAGTACAGTGGTTCAATATTAATATTATAAAGTGATATTAGAAAGTATTAAAAAAATAAATAATAATGACTTATTTAGTGATGGCCGATTTCAAAACAATGCTTCAGGAAGCTTCGGAGCATAATGAATCAGCATATCGAATCATGATTCGGATCGCGCGTCAAACTTCTGAAATCACGTGACTTTGGCGCTCCGAACAGCAGATTTGATACACTGATTCATAACGCTCCGAAGCTTCATGAAGCATTATTTTTGACACACCAAAAATATTCTCGTCACTTTATAATATTAATATTGAACCAGTGTACTCACATGAACTCATTTAAATATGTTTTTAGTACATTAATGGATCTTGAGAGAGGAAATCCCTATGCATGCCTCAAAGAACCATCGGATTTCTACTAAAATATCTTAATTTGTTTTCCGAAGATGAACAAAGGTCTTATGGAATGACATGAGGGTGAGTAATAAATGACAGAATTTTCATTTTTGGGTGAACTATCCCTTTAAGTACTGTTAACTGAAAGGGGTTTTGAGAAAATGGTTCTTCAACAGGATCGCTGCAAACCTTATTATATGCCTCTCAAACTGATATAATATTCACATATTAATCTGCTACAATTTGAATTATTCAGACATCTAAATCTAAGCTCAAATATGTTTAAATTAATTAGAAACTGTTAAAATAATATACAATTGTATTCATGTTACAACATACGTACCCCACTACTGGAATGGTTTGTAACACCAATCGCAAACACAGAAATTTTGCATCTTGATTAATTTTAAAACCCCATTTATTTTTAAGAGTGCACTCTAACTCTCTCAAACTGATATCATATTCATATATTTATCTGCTACAACTGAAATGAGTTCAAATCTGTTTAAATGAATTACAAACAGTAAAATAAACGCAAAAGTGTGTTGACGTTACAACGTACCCCACTACTGGAATGGGTTGTAACACCGATTTGTCCTGTAAAAACTCTTACAAACTTCTACTGTAACCACAGCAGGTTGGTGGCCATGTGTGATTTCACTCCTGTAGCTCATTTCGATTGTTTAAACTGATAGTGTTACAAATCAATCAGTGTTACAACACTCCCTGGTTTCTACTATATTGATGAATTATAATGCATCATAATATAAATAAAATTTCAGTCATATCATTGGTTATCATGCATCCGTATGGAATATTTTGTTTTTAGAAGCAATCAAAAGTAAAGGCTGTTTCATTACAGAATGTACTGAGAGAATTTTTCAAGGTTGAAGATCACACTTTGGACTCTCAAAACAGTTTAAATTTTATCTCAGCAAAGCATGAGCAACATGGAAAGTATGACGGACAATAAGGCAAAGATTGGTAATTCTTGAGGACTTTTCAATATCAATGAGTTCAGATGAAGGCATCCAGCATCATATCTTATCTTTCATCACCATGCTTCTAAGAACTAATCATAAATTCAACACCCCCGATTTCCTCCTCTAGAATGAAGAGAGGAACATCAAATGAGCATTTATGGAAGTTTTGACGTCAACATTCAAAGTGGTTTCTGAGGTGTTTGCTGATGTCATCATGACATAGGACAAGGGGACATAGAGGGAGAGAGAGAGAGAGAGAGAGATGGAGATTGCTACGGGAGGGGTAGGAACGATAGTGCGGCTCCTCTGACATCATAGATGCTCTTATATACCGGCTGGAATGGAGCCCACCATTCCTCACTTCACTACTGAGAAAGCCAAGAGAAGACACAGCAAACAGGTTGGATAAGAAACCAAGAAGAGAGCATCGTGACTTCTGCAGGACGTGCTGTGATTTTCTCTGTCTAACTCTCTTACAACTTATCTCTCTTATTCTTCCATCCGTTTTTATACCATTTTATGACCTTTAACCCTATGGACTTGGGCCCAGCTTGAATGTGCAGAAACTGTGGGACTACCAACAAAATGCAGATGCAGCTGACCTCCGTTATGCTCCTTTTTTTATTGTGTAATGGACTATGTTCAGGTAGGTTTACTTTTATCACTTTATGCAGACAATGATAAATATATTGCAATATAAATATTTTTTCTTTAAAAAGGTAGGTATCTTTGATAGCTAATATCAACATTAAAAATGTGATGTATTTTATGGTCTCACTTAGTCTTACTGATATTAAAAAATGATCAGTCCTTTCATTAATAGTATGCATCATTAGATTTGATAATGTTTGGATAATTGCATTAGAAATTGAATAAAGATAAAACTCAAAAATACAACGTAAATTTATATAATTAGATGTATAAGACAGATGTGTCTACATTTGCTTGAGAACATGTTTCTGCTTTTATATATGGCATAATCTCAATTTCCCTCTGAAATAAAAAGAAAGTCACTCACTTAAACATCTAAAAGTCAGACATTTATGTTAAAACCTTATAGATTTAAACAAATTATGCATCTTAAGGTTCTTGAAAACTCATTCCACTTTTTCTTTAGATCTGACTGAATTAAAATACACTCACTACTGCCGACAATAAATTTGCCTGTACTTTGATGTGTATATTCTCATTGCTACTTTTAAAACACTTTGTGTTTTCTCCCTCTTCAGATATAGACCAGGGAAAAAGGGCACTAGAGGAAGAGGTACTGAGAAGTCTCCTCACTTCAAAGGTACAGTCTTGCTTTTAAAACACCTGTTGAGCGTGAAGCAACAGAGGCAATACTAGCCTTATATGGGGCCTTAATATAGATATGCCCTTTGACTGTAGGGCAGCTGAATTTTAAATGAAAGTCATGGCTATTTCATGGTTTTATGAATACAGCATGGTACCACAGTAGAAAAAAATAATAAAAATGTATTTCTGTGATAAGTTTACATAACTACTAAAATACAGCAGATTATATTCAACAAAGAATGTTCTTTACAAGCTATTAGCATCGTAATATTTTTACTAAGGCATCTGGAGAGGGACTTTCACAGAATAGCACATGGCTTTGGGATTTATAGTAAATTTAGGTTTGTGCTCCAGTCACTTAATGATTCATAAAACGGCTATCGTCTTGATGAATGCCATGCTGTACAGCGGTCCATAAATGCAGATGCTAGATGTTAAACGTAACACGAAATGACACAATTTAGTTAAATATTGATTCAGGCAACAAATCAGGAGCAGTGTACTCAAAAAGCAAAGTGGATGAAGCTTTTACGCTCTATTGGTGGACCAAATGATATGCCTTTGCCTAAAATGATGCTCAGCTGCCTTCATTCATTGAGCAATATTCTGCAAAGCATCAACATCCATTATCTATCATCAGCACATCTGACTATTATCCATTATTAATAGAGAATCGCATAGCATCATGATGTTTGTTATTTTTCTTTCAGATTTTATTTTTAACCTTGACCAAAATTTCTGGCAAGACAGAGAAGACGAAATCCTCTCCACTGCAAAGTTATTAAATAATTATGTCTTTAAATACAGATATTAAATATGTCTTTAAGCTAATGCTTTTAAAATGTCAGCTGGCCAAGTCTAATTAAACGTAGTGAAATAGAGTTACTTTAATAGCAGCCTGTGGGTCTTATAAAGGTGCCATTTTCCTTTGTTATTTAATAAGGAAAATCTTTCAGTTTGAATTAGTGAGAATATTTACACTTGTTTTTAATATCAGATCCATGAACTGAAAGGAGATTGTGTTATTTAAGAACAGTGTAATATAAGTCTTACCCAAACGTACAGCTAACAGGTTGAAAACCGATTTCCAGATATCACAGCAGGCCTTGATCTTGTTAGATTCATCTCGTGAAGGCCAGTAAAGTGGCTAGAGAAACTCAAAATGTGCTTATCCAGTATTGGCACCCTGTAAGTGGACTGAGAAAATAGTAATGGTTGGAGACAGCTTTACTTTTATATAAGGTGAAACAAGGCTGATACTGAGAGTGAGTTATTGTAAACCTGTTTGCTCTCTCACCGTGTGCAGGTAAAGCAGAGCAAGCATATCGCCCCCCTGTGGCAGCTGCCTCTCCAGGATGTGTGCAGGTTGATGAACAGTCTCGGGGAGTCGTGGGGCAGCGAGGAGGAGCAGGAGGATGCAGAGGTTCAGACTGACTATGAGCAGAGGGTCTCGGGTACCCTCGCACAAACACTTGAGGAAATGAATGACCTTCGGAACCTCTGCAGGGTCCTGCAGCCTAGAGAGGTGAGAATTAACACACATAGGCATTGAGGCAATAAACAATTGACATGCTCTCTATCACAAAGCAAAAACAATGCTTTGCAGTAAGTTCTTTTGTAAATGCAGATTTATTCTTCAGTCACTTAACAGTTCACAACAAGGGTTAATGTTATATATTCGAAACATAAATGATGCAGATTTACGTAAAAAGAAGCAGCATGAAAAGAATAAATATAGTATGGAAGAACAAATATCACTAGTTAATAATAAGTTAACATCAGTTAATGCATTAGCCAACATGAACTAACAATGAGCAATATATTTTTAAAGCATTATTACACTGTATAAAATGAAAAAATGTACACAGTAAAATACTGTTTTCCATTAAAACAGTAATATACCATAAAAACAATGCATTCTGGGTAATATTTGTCATTTTCAGAAAAGAAGCCTGTAGGCTGCTTTCTCGAAAACAACAAATATTATTACCCAGAATGCATTCTAACATACAGAAGTAAAATACAGTAAAAACAATGCATTCTGGGTAATATTTGTCATTTTCGAGAAAGTAGCCTATAGGTTACTTTCTCGAAAACGACTAATAATATTACCCAGAATGCATTGTTTTTACAATATTTTACTGTTTCAATGGAAAACGGTATTTTACTGTGTAAATTTGTTTCGTTTTTTTAGTTATTTGTTAGAGTGTAGTCTTTATTAACATTAGTAAAAAAAGTAATTGTTCATGTTCACAAATTAAATGAAAATTCTTTAATTAATTACTCACCCTCGTGTCGTTCCAAACCCATAAGACTTTCGTTCATCTTCGGAACACAAATTAAGATCTTTTTGATGAAATCTGAGAGCTCTGAGAGCTACGCAACTAACACTTTGACGCTTCAAAAAGTTCATAAAGAGATCGTAAAACTAATCCATATCAATTGAGCGGTTTAGTCCAAATTTTCTGAAGAGACACGATCGCTTTATATGCTGAACAGATTAAATTTAGGCTTTTATTCACATATAAACATTCATCGACACACACATCAGTTGTGATAAACTGAAGCTCAAGCATGTTCGCTTGACGTGTGTTTGAACTTCCGCAAGAGGTTTGTTCTCGTGCATCAAGGTTCAGTGAGCTTCTGTTTATGTTTGCTGATCAATGTTTATATGTGAATAAAAGCCTAAATTAAATCTGTTCATCATATAAAGCGATTAATTCTTGTCATTTAGCTGATGATTTGTATTCTATAGCTCTACAGCACCAATTGTTTGACCATTTTCTTGACAAATCTGGAGTGAACTGCCTTGCTTAAAAGTGACAAGAGATGTTGGTAAATCTCCAGTTCATGGGTCAATTCACGGATCATTAAAAATCGCAAAAATTACCCCTGCCTTTAAAGTGCAGCCTCTATCATTTTGAGAAGTAAACTCCATCAGTTATACATCTTATTCAAGCACACTTCACTGCAGCTCTGAGGAGAAATTATTAGTAACAGCCAGGCGACAAACTGAGCATCAGTCTGGACGTGGCAATTGATTGACAGCATTGTCCACTCAATTGCTGTGATTTTCAGCCTTGTAATAATCTGAATGGCACTGTGGGAAACAGTTCAAACATTCTGTCTTTCATTTCAGCTTCAAGAAGACCAAGAATATCTGGAGCTGGACAAAAACAGCGACAGTCCACTGAAGAGGAAATCTCCCTATATACTAAAAAGGCAACTGCGCACCAATAAATCAAGACGGCCGTACATTCTGAAGAGAAGTGTGTATTACTGATGCTCAAGACCCACAGATGGAAAGACATTTTTACATTTTGTGAATATGTGTCTGTTTTCACTGTTATAGTATTACAGTAGCAATAGTAATTGTATGTTCTTGTATGTTTAGCTAAACCTTTATGTAATTCAGAAGTCAATCCCTTCTTCTTCATTATGGGATGGACGATGTAAATAAAACAGCAGTCTATTCAAGAGTTTATTATATTTATTTAATGTATTTTTCTTCCAATGTAATTAAATCATACTTATTAAAACTATTTACGATACATCTATTATTATTTCACAGATGAAAGTATTCTTCAGATTTACATGATATTAAGAACATTTAAGAATGATTTTGAGTTGCTACAGTATTAACTGAAATATTAAAGTGTGTAACAATATAGGTTTATTCCAGATTTGAGGCCTTCTAATTCTTGTCATGGAACAAATAATTTCTACATAAACAGATTTTAACCAATCACATGATAGAAGAGGAGAAGAGGAATTAAAAAAAAAATGGATCACAAGACTTTTAAAAGTTATGTTAGTTTTTCAAAACTACACAGTTGGGACCTGTTCAGTTTAAGGAAATTATGTGGCACCTACATTTATATTTAGATTGATTGATATGATAACATGTCATTTGCAATTCCCTACTAGTCCAACATCCTTAAGACAATAGCTACGTTTGATGAATCTGCCCTTCAAAGAATACATAATAAATCAAAAAAGTGGTCTGTATTAGAATGTCATATAAAACCCCCTTCTGGATTCTAGCTGACATGCCAAAGCAATTAAGAAAATAACAGGGAAATATATTACATTAAACTCCATTAAGCATATATGACTTATTTCATGATTAACAAAACTGTATCTCTCTGATGAATGCTCAATAATTTGTCAAACCCAGAGCTATATGCACATCACTTTGATTAATGAAATGGAAAAAAGAGAGCTTGTTGGTTTTCATTTCTCTAATTGGCCATTGCTAATTAAAAATACTAATGCAGCTAAGTAATTGGCTTCAAAAAGTGCTGAACAACTCAAATATACCAAATATATTTCTCTATGGCGTTTTGACACTGTAGGCTGGTGCAGTGGTAATGATCTTGATACAATTAATAATTCAAACCCCAAATTCATATGGTATGGTAGATATATATCAAAAAAAAAAAAGAAAAAAAAAGACAAAATTAAAAGCAAAAATGGCTGTGTATACAAGGTATTTGTATATTACAGATAATCCATTAAGTAAAAAGAATCTGTTCACCAGTAGATGGCAGTAGAGTCTAATGCAATACAGGCTCTCCAAAGGCATCAAGTTATGCTACCTTACAAGTGATAAAGATTATTTTTCATTTCAAATGTCAAACAACATATAGATGTCCTTTTTATTTTATATTGAAGTGCACTTATGTAGTTCATTGGGGAATTCTATACAATAAAGATGAAGAGACTAAGAATCATTAGGCTACATTCTTTGATCCAGTAGTGCAAAATAAATCTTTCGGTTATGTTAATCTTACAAGCATTTAAGCACTGAGAGTAATATGCCATTTATATAGAGAGGAATAATAATTTGTCATTCTGTAGAAAGCAAATAAAGTTGGCTCTTTCAACCTAAATGATCTAAATGTAGATATTTTTTCCCAAATAAGACATCTATGAGTTTATCTGTGGATGTTTTCAGTTAGTGGACATCACAAACATCACTGTCAGGCTTTGTAGAACTTGGAATGTTTTTTATTGATGCACATGTGTGCAGTCCTGTTTAGAGAGTGCTTTCTTTCTTTCTTTCTTTTTCTTTTTTTTTTTTTTTTTACCATTTCTGCAGGCATTGATCGCATATGGCTGCTTGTCTTGTTTGTCACTCACTTTATTGCCTTCTGCTGAAGTCTAGGGAAAAACAGCAGTGTCCTTCAACAAGGTCCCACACAATACAGACAGGAAGACAGCCACATATCTCAGAATTTACAGAACACTGATTATTTGATGGTTGCTGGTATGCTGCAATGTGTTTGATATTTGAGCAAAGCGGCAACTATCCAACATTACTATATACTAAATGTTATAATTAATCAACTATTTATAATTAATCAGTTACATACTGTATATAGTAATTTTTATATATAGACACACACACGTTTGTTTTTGTGAATTGTGGGCACATTCCATAAGGGTAATGGTTTTTATACTGTACAAACCGTATTTTTTATCGCCCTACACCTAAACCTACCCATCACAGGAAACTGTGCCATTTTCACTCTCTCACAAAAATTCATTCTGTATGATTTATAAGCCTTTTGAAAAATGGGGACATGGGGTTATGTCCTCATAAGCCACCCTCTCTTTGTAAAACCTAGGTCACACCCATGTCATTATACAAATTTGTGTCCTGATATATATATATATATATATATATATTTACACTTTTATAAGCATTATTCATCAATGGCCCATATATATATATATATATATATATATATATATATATATATATATATATATATATATATATATATATATATATGGGCCATTGATGAATAAGGCTTTTAAAAGTGTAAAAAAACATAAATGGGGACATAATTAATTTTGAAGTTTTATTAAGTGTTAACAATGAGATTATGTGGTTTTTATAATCAATTTACACTCAGTTAACATCTTGTCAATTTTTACGAGATGGACAAAATTTGTTCGGTTTAAACTAAATTTCAGGCTGATCTTTAAAATACCTTTATATGTAGTGAAATATAATTAAAACTATTTTGATTCAATAAAAGAGATGTGGTTGTACTACCCGACATACTTTTGCTCAATAGCAACAATGCTAGATATTGAATTTAAGCAGTAATGTATACATTATTTTAAATATGCTACACAATGAATTCCGTTGCTGTCTGTTTCAGTAAAGACTACTCATGCAAAAAAATGTCACAATTCTTTGAAAAAGGTCATGGATTGTGAATGGACACTGGGGAAATGCAGTCCTCCTAAGCATCATCTGTTGTGTCCATGCAAGTGCTCCTTAATTGTTTTGGCCACAATCCAGTGCTGGAGCTCTCTTTAATTTAGCTCAAATTTTCCAATAGAAGCACAGATTGACAGTTTAACTTAGCTACGGATCTCTGCCGCATCCTGGGCCTGATGCAAAATGAAAGTCATTGCCTTCATCTGGGCTGGGCGGTGCATCTCCTACCAGCCGGTTACATCAAGATAATTGCTTGTGAAAGAATGAGATTAGTTCTCTTTGTGAGATCTCTGATTGTGTGGATTGAATCTGATTGTGTGAATTGGATGATGGTATAACAAGCATGACCTTGTTCTCTGCCTGCAGAGTAAATAATTAGGGTCTGCATATGGGCAGTATTACCCAGCTCAGAAGTGACAGCCTCTAACAGGAGAAACTGAACTAATCGAACTTACTGTCTTCTTGAAATGAACCAAATTGAAGTGACCGCCTCCAAAGCAAAAACAGATCCTCATCAAGAGTTCTCATGAAAACAAGCAACACTTATTACTTCAAAATTAATGGCCTGGTGGGCTAACAAACCACAGGACACCTGGGCATTTGACAACACAGGGCATGTGATTATTACATGTTGCCACATCTAGAAATATCATGAGATGTTGAGTTAGGTGTTGAGTAGTTTCAACCTCAGACAGCATGGCCATCACCCACAATCAGTTCACTGACCACCTGATGCATACGTACACTCACAAAAGTTTCCAAAAAGTTTCTTTTTTTCATAGCAAAACCATAAAAAGAGAAACCAGGCTCAGTTAGGGGGCCAGTTCTCTGGCCAACAGCGAACAGTGCATGATTATGATTCAGGCAGCGTTACAGGTCATAAATCCGATTGGGATCACAGTCAAAATATTTAATCTAGTTCCATCTAGTTGAAGATCGTATTCATCATGCCGGTATGGAACGATTTGTTGTGAATCTGTGCACACTAGCTGTTGTGTCGGTGAGGCCTTCACTGGGGATGATCTAGTTGACACAATCTCTGCTGTCACTTCTGTGATGCGTTGTAGCTGTGTCTACAGGTCCTCGCAGGTCCTCCATCTGATCTGGATACGGCCCGGATCCACCTGATTACGGTAAACCTTGTGATAATCAGTGTTAAGAGTGTATGGCACCCTAAGAATTGCCAGTTTCAATCTGATTGGCTGGTGATACACAACTTCAGGAGTTTAGGGAGGTGCCAGTATTATAATAAGCTCCTGAGGAAGACTTTTTTTTTTTTTTAAGTTTTCCATCAAACATTTAAAATACAAACCCGATTCCAAAAAAGTTGGGACAGTGTACAAATTGTGAATAAAAAAGGAATGCAATAATTTACAAATCTCATAAACTTATATTTACAATAGAATATAGATAACATATCAAATGTTGAAATTGAGACATTTTGAAATGTCATGCCAAATATTGGCTCATTTTGGATTTCATGAGAGCTACACATTCCAAAAAAGTTGGGACAGGTAGCAATAAGAGACCGGAAAAGTTAAATGTACATATAAAGAACAGCTGGAGAATCAATTTGCAACTTATTAGGTCAATTGGCAACATGATTGGGTATAAAAAGAGCCTCTCAGAGTGGCAGTGTCTTTCAGATGTCAAGATGGGCAGAGGATCACCAATTCCCCCAATGCTGCAATAGTGGAGTGATATCAGAAAGGAGTTTCTCAGAGAAAAATTGCAAAAAGTTTGAAGTTATCCTCATCTACAGTGCATAATATCATCCAAAGATTCAGAGAATCTGGAACAATCTCTGTGCGTAAGGGTCAAGGCCGGAAAACCATACTGGATGCCCGTGATCTTCGGGCCCTTAGACGGCAGTGCATCACATACAGGAATGCTACTGTAATGGAAATCACAACATGGGCTCAGGAATACTTCCAGAAAACATTGTCGGTGAACACAATCCACCGTGCCATTCGTCATTGCCGGCTAAAACTCTATAGGTCAAAAAAGAAGCCATATCTAAACATGATCCAGAAGCGCAGGCGTTTTCTCTGGGCCAAGGCTCATTTAAAATGGACTGTGGCAAAGTGGAAAACTGTTCTGTGGTCAGACGAATCAAAATTTGAAGTTCTTTTTGGAAAACTGGGACGCCATGTCATCCGAACTAAAGAGGACAAGGACAACCCAAGTTGTTATCAGCGCTCAGTTCAGAAGCCTGCATCTCTGATGGTATGGGGTTGCATGAGTGTGTGTGGCATGGGCAGCTTACACATCTGGAAAGGCACCATCAATGCTGAAAGGTATATCCAAGTTCTAGAACAACATATGCTCCCATCCAGATGTCATCCCTTTCAGGGAAGACCTTGCATTTTCCAACATGACAATGCCAGACCACATACTGCATCAATTACAACATCATGGCTGCTTAGAAGAAGGATCCGGGTACTGAAATGGCCAGCCTGCAGTCCAGATCTTTCAAAACATTTGGGGCATCATAAAGAGGAAGATGTGACAAAGAATAACTAAGACAGTTGAGCCTGTATTAGACAAGAATGGGACAACATTCCTATTCCTAAACTTGAGCAACTTGTCTCCTCAGTCCCCAGACGTTTGCAGACTGTTATAAAAAGAAGAGGGGATGCCACACAGTGGTAAACATGGCCTTGTCCCAACTTTTTTGAGATGTGTTGATGAAATTTTAAAATCAACTTTTTTTTCCCTAAAAATTATAAACTTTCTCAGTTTAAACATTTGATATGTCATCTATGTTGTATTCTGAATAAAATATTGAAAATTGAAACTTCCACATCATTGCATTCTGTTTTTATTCACAATTTGTACAGTGTCCCAACTTTTTTGGAATCGGGTTTGTATATTTAGAGTTTTGTTTGGGTGCTTAGTGCACTCTTAAAAATTAAGGTGCCAAAGAGGGTTTTTTACTGCAATGCCCTAGAAAAACCAGGGCTAATAAGAACCATTTATTCTTAGTTTGAAGAGCATTTTAATAATCTGAAGAACCTGTTCCCAATATGAAAAACCTTTTGTGCAATGGAAAGATTCCATGGATGTTAAAGGTTCTTTATGAAGCCATATCTCAAGAACTAATATTTTTAAGTAGCAAGTAAAATTCTTCTTAGATATTGTTATACGTCTATGAAATAATATGCATCTATTACTTTTGAATGGAAATAAATTCTGATTACAAAGTCTACACACATTTCATTTTTTTTTCCTTTGTTCAGACAGTCTCTTTAATCAAAGTAAGCTGTTGGCCACAATAAGAAATGGTTTTGTCAAAAGTATGGATTATGTGTAGGATGCTTAGAACTTTCACATGGATAATGTTTCTAAGTTTTGCTGCAAAGCTCAACCAACGACTTCTGCCACTTCAGCTTTAACTCCATCACCGACAAAGAGACTTCCTTCCATTTTTCAGCAAGCTCAAACATGATTGGTTTTGACCAAACCAATAACTGGACCTGAAGAGACAAATCATCGACTTGGAAAACCCTTCTCTGCACGCCGGCGAGGGAAATTAACATTTAAAGTCGACTAAAGCAAGTACTTCTTTGAAGTGCATTGCTAGGAATTATGTTCATCATATCACTTTCTCTCTCTTAAAACTCTTTCTCATAAATAAAGTCTCTTGTAGATTTTTAAAAGAAAGTGTCTTGTATTATGTGCTTCTAAAATTTAATGTCTTAAACTGTCGATCTTAAAGTTACCGCGCTCTAATCAGTGTTTTCACGATAGTTGGATATTCATAATGAACAATGGAAGCAAATGAACGCTGGACGACTCAGTTGCTCTGTCGTAAACTAAACAACTCTTTATAATTCCCTATCAATTATTTCATTTGAGCTCATTTTACTTCCTATGGTGTGTTTCCCTACAATAATACTTTAAAGTAATGACATAAGAGAAATATTAAAACCATCCCTTCCACATTACCCTAAAATCAAAGAAACAGAAATGTCACTAAATAAGCCCAATGCCATTGAATGGCAGAGAAAAAAGCAACATTTTCACAGCAAAAAGCAACCTTTTCCAATTTGCTCCTCTCCTGTGCTGGCTCTTTTTAAAGTTCCTACTAGAAAAGGAAGAAAGAAGCCTGATGGTCTTCGACAGGCTCCAAGCAGAGCCATTAAAGAGCCTGATGGAGATGGCGGCAGTAATTGTCACACGGGAGGAAAGAAAGGTAGCCACTGCGCAGGCTTTTAAATGAACTGATTGCATCTCTTTGGTTGCCAAAATTGAAATGACTACCTTCAACGTCGCACCTCTATTTTCATAGCCTCGCTCAGTTATTACATGGCCTGCAATGGGAAAGAGGGAGAGGGGATAGGCCAGAGTGCCTTTGTTCTCCACAGCACCGCAATCTCTCCTGTTTTTAGCGCTCCCAACAGTGCAGTGCTTTTAAAGGAGAGCCTTGGGAAATGAGCTATCTCCACTCTACATGCAGGGAAAACCCTGCCATTAATCTTTAATTAAGGCTGTTACAATGGAGAGGGACACTGCAGTAATAGCAGAGAGAGAGAGCAAAGGGGTCCGCTATAACAACAGGAGACAGACAGCGTATGAGTACATTAGTACCAGCTCATTCAACCATCATCAAAAACACGTCCTCTCATCATGTAACAGACTTTGAAGAGGACCCATGTCTCTTCAGCAAATAGAAAGATCATTTTACTATTGTTTTTCAGCGTATTGAACCTTCCCAAATACTGATGTACAGGGTTGCATCTGTAATGGATGTATAATATTTCCATGATAGCGAGGGCACTCTGTGTTTGGTGTATTGATTACACCCTCATGGGAGAACATGGATTAATATCTTGCCTAATGGCTCATTGCTTGCGAATTGACCCTTAACACTCTCTATTCTGGCTTAAAGTTGTATGTAAAAGAACAGACTAACATCATAGGCAACACTTTAATGAAAGAAAGAATTAGTTATCTCAACTTAAAATTTAACAGCACACAGAGTTTAGTAAACTAAGGGCATATTAGTTAAATCAACTTAAATTTGGTATTTTAAAAGTGCAATGTGTACATTTTAGGAGAATCTATTTTTATAAATGCAATATAATATATATAACTATGTTTTTAGTGGTGTATTAAGACCTTACTTAATGAACCGTCATGTTTTTATTACCTTAGAATGAGCCATTTTTATCTACATACACCGCGGGTCCCCTTACATGTTAAGTTGCCATTTTGCGCCGGCATGTTTCTACAGCAGCCCTAAATGGACAAACTGCCCTACGGAGCGCATTTCCTCACTATGTTGTTGTTGTTGTTCTTCTTCGTTGGTGTTTTTAAAGGCAGCTTGCATCGTCACCATGTTGAATATGCAAAAAGAAGATGAAGTAGACGCAGAGACTGTTCTTTGTTAGAAGTATAAAGAAACATCATTGCTTGACTCTGCTGTCTCAGACGGTGACCTCTTTGTCCTGTGTCGGCCACCGTAGCTTCTCTATGTGCTTCGAAAGGGAGGGGTGAACGGTGGACTGAGCAAACTGCAACCTCGCTGCTAGATGCCGCTAAAATTTACACACTGCACCTTTAATGAACATAATACAATAAACTCCATTATAATAGTAACACCAACCAACAAATTATCTAGATTCAAACATTTGGAAGTTTAGTTACCAGAGATAATGTGTATTCCTTTAATGTAAATCTCAAAGTGTTTGGATCAAGATGTTTTAAGCTTATCACACCTTAATTTCTACAAACAAACTGCAACAGCCCTTCTTGAGTACCAGTCGGACTAGCATTACCAAAAAAGGAAGAAATGGGAAGGAACATACTCACTCAAACAGTGGCATCAACCATAACTTTTGAAAACAAAATAACATCAAAAACACTAAATAGAGCTTAAATATCTATTAATTCTAAATAACTTATGTATAGGCTGCATATACAGTACTCGTACTGATCAAAACGCACTATTCAAGTGAAAAGGATTATGGGTATTCCCCCAGCCACAATGCTCCTCCAATGGACTTGCTCAGTAACGGATGCAACAATATGCAAACTCAAAGTTTCCACTTCATAGGCATTCACAAAAAATTTCCCCACAAAATCTTCAAAAAGGACAGCCTAAGTTTCTGTAAAAAAAAAAAAAAACTTTATTTAATAAATGAGGTCAATATAGCAATGCCTCAAATGGCATCCACAGTTCTGAACATCATTTTCATTAACACCTAGACAGTCATTAACCCCTAAACCTGACATTGTAAGTTCAAAATGAATTAGCTTTTTTATATTCTCAACTTCAGTTCAATCAGCCTTTAAAACAGATACATTTATACGTCTCCACACAGGTTCTTCAAAGCATCTTCGCAAGATGTTAGGTTCAACCAAGCCAATTTTATAAATCTCTGGATATATATGATTTTTGGAGAATAAAAAAAGTTCTTGATGTTACAGTGAATAGATAGAATTCTAAGTTTCTCCTAACACATCAAACCCTTTTTGGAGTGTCCATGTGCAATCAGTTTAACTCTCACGTATCTTTCCACTCCCTCTCGTGTCAAAGTGTCTCTCTCGCTGGCACCGGCAGGAGAGGGATCTATCAACTGCTGCAGAGTGATGGGCACCATCAGTTTCATAAAGCTGCTCCATTGAGGGAGAGTGTCATCAGACAGTAGTTAATACTTATGAAACTTTAATGGTTTACTGATGAAAGCTGCGTAGAGGAGCAGGCAGGAGCCCAGAGCAACACTCCGAGGGGAACAGCAGGATAAATGAGACTAATTATTGGATGAGGGTAGATCCGGTTCCTGCGCCCCTAGCATGATATGTGACAGTAGCTGAGAAAAGCCAGATGTGTGTCTCCACCTTGGTGCATTGCAGTGATGGGATATTAAACCACCGTGGCCCAGGGGACAGTAAGCATAGCCAGAAATCGTCTATTCCAACACCTGTGGCATTGTGTCTCTGGGTCCACAGATAAACACCTGCTTATCGGTGTAAGGAGTGTGCTAACCAGCTAATGATAGCCATGAAACGGATCCTTTGTTCTTATCGGACAGGGACTACAGGTCTTATTTTGTTCCAGGTTTATCCTTCTCCCCTCTGGATTGATCTAAACCACTTGCATCCATGCTGTAATTGACTCAGGATTGTCTAAGTAAAAATGGCACAGCTCTGTTGTTGTGCTTTGTCAGTGATACATGAAAAAGATAATGCTGCAGCTACATTTTAAGGAGATAATACACCAAAAAATGAACATTCATGTTGCTACAAACTTATTTTGGGAAAAAAAAGTTCTTCAGAACATCTTCTCTTATGTTTCACAGAAAAAAGGTAAATCATACAGGTTTAGAATGACATCAAGGTGAGTAAAATGTAGTGGGAAATCATT
This sequence comes from Chanodichthys erythropterus, assembly GCF_024489055.1. Taxonomy (NCBI): domain Eukaryota; kingdom Metazoa; phylum Chordata; class Actinopteri; order Cypriniformes; family Xenocyprididae; genus Chanodichthys; species Chanodichthys erythropterus. Next base: position 32,385,012 of record NC_090227.1, read on the forward strand.
GTTTGGTTGTTTGACTGATGTGTTTTGACAGTGCGTGGAGCTTTTATTTCACAGTGATATAACACTCAGCATCTGAGCTCCCATTCTCCATCTTTATTAGTTTACTGTCTCTGTTTAACAGTTCTGTCTAATAAATTATTAGACAGAACAGTTAAACAAAGAAAATAAACGCTATACAAAAAAACGTAGCATTTGCTATTCATTAGCCTATTAGTGACAGAAAGCCAAACGCTATAATAGACCTATACTTTCTAATTTTCTGTCAGCATTCAGTAAATATGCATTTATATCATTTTTAAAAAGTCTTTGAATATCTAATAAACATTTAATTTCACAAACCTTGGCCAATATAGCTGTGCTGTTCTAAAGTGTGCAGCTGTAGACTGTATGTATCAATCAGGGTTGCCAGGTTTTCGCAACAAAACCCGCCCAATGGACTATATGCACGGGTTACTTCCTGGTTGTAGTTAAGCCAGCTCGAGCACTTCCGGTGAACTGTTAGCTGTTCATTCTGTAGTCGTTGTACATCGACAGAAAACCATCTATGGTTGACTTTTTAATGTTGTATTTATATTTTAATGTAGTTATCACATTTACCTAATTTGCCAATAAACCAGTTTTATTGATTGCAATAAAGACGAAGCTATTGGGACTGTTTTTCCCAGCACTTCAAATGTTATTTTTAATGTGATGACCACAAACATTATTTGTTCATCCTTCTGAGATTGTCCCCATTGTAAAACCGAACGTTTAAAAATATAGGAAATTTAACATTTGATAGAAAACACTTATCTAAAAATAAAAAAGACAGTAATTAGCATTTTAACCATCAGATGGCGGCAAAGTAGCATTTATTTGCGCACATATCAGCCATTTCCTCTAAACGTTTTTCACTTCGTTTTTGACTAAATATTAAACATTAAAAAAATAACTAGGTTTAAAATACATTTTGTCAATGTGAAGTATGAAATACTCACAAAATCTTATGAAAAACAATAACTTTTATTGTGAATTACACAGAAAGCGAGCACCGTGCTCTCCCTTTGTAATCACAGCAGCTGTCAGTCAGTGCAGTGCAAGATCAATGATTTCAGCACACTTGTGAAAACACACATTTATTCAATTAATCTAACTAAAGTGCACAATAAATATTTAATTTTTGAAGCTTTTTTTCCACATAAAAGTGTGAAAACTAATGGTCGAATTGAATTTAGCCGAGGAGGAACATTGAGGTACGTCTTTATTTATTTATTTTTTATGCTGTCTTGCGTTTGAATAACTAAATTAATGCTATGCCACACTATTTAAGTGACTATATTCTGATTATAAACTAAGTATTACACTACTGATGCTCAACACACCAGCAAATGACATCTCACCGGAAGTTTTCGAGCTGGCTTATATTAATGCGGAAGTTCTAAAGAACGCTCCGTGCATATAGTCCATTGCAACTCAAAACTAGCCCAAAACTTGCCCAATCGCGTTTCAGGGGGATCCCTTGGTAAAAATCACATTCCAGGGGTTAAATATTATGTTATTTGGGGTCGCTTCAACCTGCAGACATGAAAAACAACCTGTGATAAAATAGACCAATTCCGTGGTAAAACCGCGGACTTGGCAACACTGGTATCAATGCAACTTTCATGAAGTAATATCATTAAAAGCCTTCCTTCCGCTGGAAAAAATAGTCCCTGACCGTGAACTGCAACAGAAGTTACAGTCCTTACGCCATTAGATGGCGGCAAAGATTGTCTTTATGAGCGAGTCACTCTATTGCAAAGACTTTCATATTGAAGCTTGTTGTGAACACGGAAGACCCAAATTACAAAATGTTTTGACTGGCACGGGAAAACCCTTTAAATGTTAAAAGGACAAGATCGCAACGGACATCCAAAGCGGATTAAATAATCAGAGTCCTGCATACATATTACATACATCACCAAAGAGAAATTGAAACAAACACTGAAACGAATTAATTTACAATAAGTTCTATAACATGCATTTAGAAAATAGATATGGTGAGTTTTCATTTTATGACGACTTCAACTGTTTCTGAAAGGCCCAGATGTCTTTATCATTCAAGTTTATGTAGCACAACAGGTTTGCTCTTTGAAACAGGAGTGCAGAGGTGGTTTGACGAAACGTGGCCCTTATGTCTCAGTGACTGTTTGTTTCACAATGACACACCCGCCTCCAAACACATCAACACACAGATCACATCCTTGTCATCGCAGCCTCCCATGTGAGCGTAAGAGCGTCTAATCGCAAAGGGACCTTAGATCAGTGGCCGTCAGACAGTCGCCGGCTTATTACAAGCCATTCATCACCCACATCTCTGTTTTGAGCTCCTCTGCTCCTTGGGGAACAGCTTTTCACGGCCCTTTGTTTACCCATCAATCTGTTCATGCTTTTCTTTTCCATCCTCTTCATCACGTCTTTCCCTGACATCCATATCACTAGGCCCTTAAACCATTCAAAAACCCACATACATGCCAGTAAGTTCCTTTGTTGGTTTTGGATGTTGTACCACAAAACAGATCAAATACAATTACAATCATGTCTTGATTGCTCTTTTGGAGGCAGGACAGATATTAAGTGGAAAATATATTTTACAGACTTGCAATATTAAAGTTAATGGCCACCAGATTTAATTTTTCAGGATATAGTGTTAATTCAATTGGCAGTGAAAGCTCTGATTTACTGCAACTGCCCTGCATTGTATAATAAATAACTGAAAATATTCACAGATTGGTAGTAATCCAAGCCACTGGAGAGATGCGAGGTATATAAAATTCAATAAAAACACATAATTCACATGTTTCAATCTATTTTTTCCATCATACCTTTTGTTTTATCTAAGCACAGTATTTGAAAAATGACTGCCGGGCAAGCAAGAATAAACCTCAAACACCGCAGGCATTTTACTTGGAAATATTTTCAATCAATACAGCCAAACTGTTTAATACTCTTTATGTTGTCAATGCAGCACATTACATAAAACCCATCAAAAATGTGCATTAAGGCAATTGCAGTAACACAATAGGAATTTATTTAATGATTTCATGCTTTCATTTTACAGAAATGTTTGATTATCCATGTCCGACAACCTTGCAGAGTTACTGTCCTCCTTATAGCTCAATCACATATTTAGGTGCTTTGACTTACAGTACAATGCTTTTTTAATCCCTAAAGGGGTCAACTAGCTATTTAAAGCTTTTATTAACTCCTCTACTGTGATGTTCCTGAGGCAAATGCAGTATTATTTTATCTTAAAGTGACATATTTTTCTTTCAGGCTTAAGTTCTGCCGGGGAGACGCCTTTTGTTGCAAATTCAGCCCTCATGCTGTCACATTAACGGTGTAATATTGAGGTACTGATAAATCTGTGGTTTCACTGTATTGCTCTTGGGCTTAATCAGGTTGCAGTTTGAGACAGATCGAAGTGGAATTACTTTCATATGAAACTCGGGTGAACTTCTTGAGTAAAAAACAATCGATTGGTTCCCACTCACCTATTATCTTCTGCCTGCCTTTTTGAAGGTATTAACATCCATAATGATTTTTCTTGGGAATCAGATGGTGTGAGAGATCCTGAGCACGGCGGATCATTTGGGAATAGGATAAGAGAAGCCTCTCCGCCTCAGATTCACATCATCTGATTGTGTGGTTTGCTCCCTTATTTACGGAGACCGGCTGCCATGGAAACTCGAATCGATTGGGTGATGCTCTGTGCGGGGCCAGGAGTTATTATGGCATATTGGTTTTTCTGGACCATTCTGACACCTTTTAAAATGCACATTAGCTACGGTTTCCCACATATCTCGCCTGCCATATGGACTCACCTCAGCATTAGTTCCACTCCACTTTGAAGGGCAGTGCTGCTGTGGTCTCAGCTTTTCTCTACCTGCACTGAAAATGTGGAAATTGCTGGATCTGCAATAAAAATGTCTTTCCAGTACACTCTTTATATGTTTGTTTACCTAATAAATGTAAAGATTTGGCAATTTCAGATATACATAATTAAAAGCCTCATACTGGACATGTTAATAACCTGAGTGTGTTAACTGTAATGCCTAATGCAAGGTTTAGTATGACCTTTGCTCTGCTGTATGGAAAGATGAATAATAAAGAAAGACAACTGTAATGTTGTCCCTTATAAAGCAGAGTTTATTGCACCTGTAATCTTTTGCTATAAGAAACATTTATATGTTTCAAAGTGAGAAAAAAAAAAAAAAAACAGGCTCACAAGGCTTAAAGAGGGATTGATTTGATCATAACATTCAATGTAATACAAGAAAAGTCATTTCGACAGCATCCAAAAATATTGGGCATTGAAAAAGTTTTTTGCAAAACATATCTGAAAATTTGAGAAAGAGGATTGCTGAATAAGTTTCATCACTCTGGTTTATTTGCAATTGAAGAGGTTAAGTGTATTAAAATTGCCTGCAGTCTCCATTTATCATGGAAAAATTAATTTCATTATACAAGAAAAGAATTTGCTAAGAGCTGTAAAAACTGTTTCAGTTTAGCTTCCATTATGTCTTTCAAAAACCCTTGTCTGTAAAATACATTGTACTTGATCAAAATGACAGAGCCAAGTAATAACGTTGGTAAAATCTCTATGAAATGTGCATTACTTATTGAAAGACTGCTTCGCAGGTAGGGTGATTCAGAGTAGCATTTATTAAAGTGACTGGCATTTTACCGAGCTTATGCTTTTTCAGAGATACTCAAATTTATTTCAAATGTTTTGTGAAGGGGGGAAAATGAAAAAGAAGGGAGAAAAAGAATTACTGAGGAAGTTTCAACCATTATCTATGAAGTGCACAAAACGAATCTCAACTGGTTTCGTATTAAGACCCAAACTTTACAAAGTGATCAATCAATCAATCAATCAATCAATCAATCAATCAATCAATCAATCAATCAATCAATCAATCAATCAATCGATGAGAATATACAGAAACAAAAATAACGACTTTATTCAACAATTTCTATTACAATTGCAATTCAACAATTACCCTGTCAGTCTCATATGCAGTTGACGCAGTGAACGCTGTTCAGCGCTTCTGTGTTTATGCCCGAACGCCGGCTCAGTATTGGCCGACTCTGTTCACGTGAGCACCATGACGCACGCGTGTGATGTTGACGCAGTGGTCGGCCAATACTGAGCCGACTGAATGACAGTAATTGTGTTGCTTTCTATGGAGGATAAAAGAAACCTTGTATTTCATCAAAAATATCTTAATTTGTGTTCCGAAGATGAACGAAGGTCTTACGGGTTTATAACGTCATGAGGGTGAGTAATTAATGACAGAAATTTCATTTTTGGGTGAACTAACCCTTTAAAGTATGTTTACAGTTGAATGGAAAGTGAGCCTGCTGACACAAACGATCCCAAACCTCAACATCATTTTGCATTTTCCTTTACTGCATATTAAACTGTCAAAATCTACTTTTTACATTTTTTTTCTACTTTCTACTTTTTTTAAAACAAAATATTTATTATTATAGAGCAAGACACATGCTTAGATTACTTTTTGCATAATTTTTACTGACTGTAAAATATTAATGTGAGAAAGTAATACAAATCAAAATATGGGAAATCAAAATATAATATAAAAAAGTAAATAAAAAAAAAATCATGCTCTGGTGAATTTGTTGTGTGTTCCATTAGCTCTTTTAGTCCAAATGTGTAACAATTTGAAGAAATGTTGAAGGATTATCATATGTTTACTTCACATTTCTTTAGATAAAATGATAACTCATGTCAATTTTTCACTAAATTATGCCGATCTGACCAAACTCTCTCGAACGGTCTGTTCCATTCATCCGCAATACCAGAGGGCGCTCTTGAGCAGTCATGACCAACAAAGAAGATAGATACGATGGCTGCGTCCAAAAATGTTGGGTGCTTCTAGGCTGCGTCCGAAAACCTAGGTAGCTGTCTTGCTGCCTCGCTGTCTTATAAGAGAATGACTTGTACGGCAGCGTTTGTGCATGAAGGCACCTCACGAAATTGATTTCGGACAGACTTCTGAGGCGTAACAGTTTAATGATATACAGCAATATAGCGCGAGCTTTGGTGATAACTAAACAAATAATTAATTATTACAGTTGTAATTTCTCGATAGAAATATCAAAATTGAAATATGTTGGTCAAAATCGTACATTTATACACAAACTAAACAGCAAACACAACTTTCGGATGCCATCTTTATTTTTCGAGCTCAACTGTCACAGAATGGAAAGCACTGGATTGTGGGATATCAAAGGCAGCTAAGGATACATCTATGCTTCCTTCAAAAACTGATCTGAGGAAAGTATCTCATGAGACAGGAAGTGAAGCTAACATTGGATTCAGATGTGCCTTGATGCCTTACTACCTTGAAATGTGTCCTCAGAAGGCAGCATTTTCCAGTTTTCGGACACTGCCAATATTTCTTATTTGTGCATCCTTGTTTCCTTTCCTCACTTCCTTTCTTCACATCTTAGCTCCAGTCCCTTGGATGCGTGGGAAAGATAAACCTGTGTATCCTCGTTCATGACTCAGGAAGCTTCCTCACTCATTCTTCGTCTCTTCATGGTGCAATTAGAGAATTAGAGTATATGATCAGTTTCCAGGTCACGGGCTGGAGGACGGAGGAGCAAGGAAATGAGGAAGCATCAATTTGAGTATTGAGAAGCACCCTTAGGCAGCTGACTTGTTGCTTCACTGCTCTATTAGGCAATATTTTTGAAGACAGCGTTTACACATGAATGTGTCTTTGGAAACTGATTTCAGACAGACTTCTGAGGCAGAGTAACAGTTTAATGATCTACAGCAAAATAAAGAGAGCTTTGGTGAGAACTAAGAGAATATTTAATTAGTACAATAGTAATTTCTAGCTAGAAAAGGAAAACATTGGTCAAAAATGTAAATTTACACACAAACTGACAGCCAACCGCAACTTTCAGATGCCATCTTTATGTTTCAGCTCAAATGTCACAGAATGGAAAGCACAGAATTGTGGGATATCAAAGGCAGTGCTATGCTGCTTTTAAATATTGATCAGATGAAGGTATCTCAGGAGACAGGAAGTGATGCTAACACTGCCTTGATACCTTCTTACCATGGAATGCATCCTCCAAAGGTAGCATTTTAACCGAACTCAAGCCCGTAAATTTTCAGGACTCACAACCGCATTTTTGGAAAACCCGCACTGTGTGAACGGAAGAGGACTGGACAACTAGTTGTCTGTCACATCATACAGTACGAGAGAGCCGCTATGCCACAGGGTTCGTGTGTGGGGTTTCACTTCAGTAACTTACTGCGCCAGAGATATGAGCTGTGTGTCATCTGAAGGTTTTGGATCCGTCACTGTGCTCCACCGGAGCGTCTCCCGTCAGTTTTGTGTTCTATGCGTGACTCAAATGGCGCGTCATGCGCGAGACACTGCAAAGGACGTGACACACCAGTGCGACGGTTAAATGCATCCAGCTGGCGAAGCTTCTGTCGGTTAATGAAGATTTGACGGATGAACTCGTGGCTCAATTGGACTCTTGTCGTGTCAAAAAGTGATAAGACTTTGATAATACTTTGGCCACTGTCGCTATGGTTACTGGTAAGAGAATAAGTGACTCTCGCATGTTCATACAAACAGTATTCGAGACACTACTGTAAGTTGCTTGTGTGAACGGGACATTTTGAGACTCACACTTGTACGTAAATGTGGTTGTCAATCCCAAAAATTGTGAAAAATTGTGCGACTCTATTGACTCCATAAGATCAGGAAAATAAGTTTTGAAGTTTACCTTTTTGTGTTGGTTTTCGAAATGGCATGCAACTAATACATGTCTTATTTTTTTAAACTTTTGATTTCTAGCCTTTGATGTCAAAAACAGAGCAGAAAAGTGTATTCTCCTTTTTAAAATATGTGCTTAAATGGAATATTGAAAAAATATTTATGTTGTTGTCCTATGTTTTCGGAATTATATGGTTAGTTGCGTTATTTAAATTTATTGTAGTATTTTTTCACTGTCCTCCAAACAGACCAGCAACCCAACATGCAACCTACCAGTTAAGAACTGCACAATCACAACTATCAAAAATCTGAAATTTATCAGTTGCAAAATCCTTGACACACATTCCTACTGAATCCTTACAGCATAACTTCAAGACTTAGAGGGAAAACACAACGATTGCGCTGTCTCGAGGAAATATATGTTGCAATGTGTGTATAATTTATATTTGATTATGTTTGCCATTCTATTTTTAACTTGTGCAACAACCAGAATCATTTCAAGAGAAAATAATATACTGTGTTTTTTCACAAAATACTGAAAGCTAGAAATGGAAAATCCACACAAATAGCCTGCACTGTAAATTCATTATGAATGTATTAACATGACACAAAGCATATGAATAAACAAATAAATAATGCATGAGGCAGCTACTGCTTTGGGCCATGGTTAGATAGAATCCAATGACATCTGTGATCATTTCAAGACTCTAAAATTACTCTATATACTTTATCACACAAACTAATGTTTATTTCCACAACAGTGAAGAATATCTGAATAGCGTGGCTTGTTTGAACTTGTATACCCACAGAACTGCTGAACATATAAGGCAGAGAATATTCAGCTGGATCCATGGTTAATACTGTGTGTCCAGCCAGTGTGTATTTGGAATAGTATTTAAAAAGTATATAAAGACCCTCCCCCCCCCAAATGTGTTTTACTTTACAATCTCTGGATTTCCAATGATGAAATGGCATTCATTTTTGTCAACTCAGCACTTGAGTCAAAGTATATTTAGGTACAATATACAAGGCAAACAGTTCTAATGATAAATGTAAAAAAATATATGTCATTTTACAATATAGATACAGTACCATGTGACAAACAGTGTGGGAGAAATACAACATAACTCTACATTTTAACACATTCTCTTCACCTATGCAGCACAATACGCGAGATGTCCATTGTTGCAATGTAGTATTAGTACAGTTAAATTACAAACCAAGTACAGTACAATGCCAGTCAAGTTCAGAGTAGACACTTGGAAATAAGTCAAAGCCTAAAACTGACAGGCGTACTAACACGGCGGCATTCTTTCTTAGCTCATGCATGAACAATTATTTATTCAGTTGTTTTATTAGGAAGACAAAACCTTCCAATATTTTCATTTGTAACATTTGATTACACACCCAGCCCTAAAATTTAGCTGGCTGTTTAAAAAAAGGACCTGTGCTTTGCTCACAAGAAAGCATTACAAAACTATTGAAAACATACTGTGACATTAAATAGCCATAGAAGTCTGAAATGCATCCAAAAGACCATTCACAAATACAATTGGGCAAGAGGTATTCACTTTCCAATAAACTGAATGAAAAACTGACAAGGAAGCAATGCAACTCTGACCTGGGATGAAAATACATGTATACAGCAATTTAACGCATTTCTAGCCTGAGAAATAGTGCTAGTAATGGCTTCTTGATAATCATGGCAAAGTTAATTTTTGACATACGTTGGTGCAAAGCACTTCTTAGCGTCAATTTTGTACTGTATCTTGGGTGTTGGCAAAGACCACTGCAAAAATCATGCAAATTACAGAGTCTTTTTATGAAGTGAAAAAATGGCATGTCTTAAAATAAAGTAAGATAAACACATTCTGCAATATTACAGAGTCATGTAAACAGTTGTCTTATTATTGCATTTTTTATGTGACATGTTCAGTGTAGCAGTGTAATTAGATGGTTGTGATGTCTCTCAAAACATCTTATGACAAAGTCATTTGAATAAACAAAAAGTAATGGTCTATAATGCATATAGACTCACACAATGACACAAAACTGCATTTAGATGCTGCGTCCAACAATTCCAGCCAGGGGTTTGCTATGAGAACAGCCTTCACTGGGGTGGTTGTTGCTGGTGTAATTTTATGGGGGAATGAGCCAAACAAAATCCAATTTACCCTGGTAAAATTGCGCTGAGCAAAAGATAGGAGGAAAATACTGAAAAGGGGAAGGAGGTTTACTTCATTTGTCACTGTACTGTCCAATCACAACACTTCAGAAGATGGGCGAATACCCACACTGTTCCATTCCATGCCTCTGAAGAAATGCACAAACAAACCAAAACTATACCAAGGAGACTATTTTGGCCTAAACTTGATTGAATAACATTTCTGTTATCATTCAGTGGGGAGATAGTATGAAATGTTGCTGAGTAGATTCATGCCACAATACATTGTATATTCAAGGCAATATTGACCCTGTGTTGGCGGAAAGGATAGAGGGATAAGCATTTTTTTTTTTTTTTAGATGTATTGAAGAAAAAAAAATGCTGACAGTTCAGCTTCAATCAACTTTTTCAATGACTACAATAGGATAATGTGTCTGATAAAATATGGGAAAGAGCTACACTGCAGAAAATCCCTTCCTTAGACTGTATTTTTGTCTTGTTTTCCAGTTAAAATGTATAAACATTCTTTTAAACAGGACACGTTTACTAAAAACACAATGATGCAAGGTACTAAGAACATCTTTCTTACTCCACTGTCAATTTTTTCCCCCCTTATTTTAAGCATAGATCTCACCATACCTTAATAGATTTATGATTTAAGTAAGAAAAAGTTAATTAAAAAATATATTGATTTTGTTTCTCACATAAGTTATTCTGATTTTAAAGATGCTTAGGAATCTTCACTGGAAAATAAGGCAAAAACAACTGAGATAAAGCTTTTTGACATTATGGAGGAAAAAAGGAAAAAGGGAGTACACCTCCCACTGATGTGTGAAATCTTGTACTGCCTTTAAATTTTCCTTTAAATTAGTCTGATAAATAAATAAAGATTTCTCAGGTGAGAGTGAATAAATAATAAATAAATAAATAGATAAATAAATAAACAGATACTTGTGCCTTGAGCTATGGTTCAAAAATGTTCTCATTGACTGGCACCTTGTGTAGTCCAGAGGCTTATGCTTCTAATGATAAGCCATTCCTTCTGACTTGCCGTCACCACAATGCGAACACACTCAATATCAAACGCTATCTTGTGGTCCACATCATAAACCTCAATGTTTCCATTTTTAAACTCCCCTAAAGTTATATAGGAGGAGCACTGCCTTCCCTTTTTGGTTCCTATTGATTTCTCTCCCACTTCCAGAGCTCCATGATGCAAAATATCATTCTGGCGATCATCTGTTCCCGTGATGATCTTGATTTTGCTGATTTTTGTTGCCTTGTTGAACACTATAACATAAAAGTCCCCAGTGGATGGGGCCTTGCCCCAAAAGTACTCGTCCACGCTACTGTAAGCTTTGGCAGCATCATAGCTCTCAAACACATTTATGTTTGTGTACAAACTGGCAGGTGGATTGTCTGGGATATCAAGGGAGTCTTCCTCAAAGTCATCATCCTTAAGTTTGTTTTCTGCACCCTTATAGGAGGAATAGTAACCCATGTGTTGGAAAAGGGAAGGCTTGAAGCGAATCGCATCTTTCTGGGCCAGCAGGCCTCGGAAATGAATAAGAAGCCAATCGCAAGGCATCTCCTGATAGAACATGAGCAGGAAATGGGCAAGTCTGGGAAGGTCTCGTGAGTGGTACAGCTTCCCAATGTAGCCCAATTTAGAGAATTCCAGCATCACCCAGTACGATCCCTCCCTAGATGACACCACTTTCTTCAAGGCAGTGAGGAAGTTTCTGGAGCAGCGCACATCATCCTCCAACATCATGTAGAAGTCTGACAGGTTGGTGCAGAAGTTGAGCAGAAACGCATAATCTACATTCTGTTTGGAACGGAATCGTACTCTATCCTCTGGATCATTATAATTTCTCTTCAGCCCATCCAGGGACGGGTAGTACTCCTCAGGTGCATGGATAACTAGCAGCCGTCCTGCAATGATATGGTGGCCGAATTTCCTTGAGATTTCTTGAACTAGGCTCTCGCACCATGCCAGGTCGAAATCTGCCAAGTGGACAACCACAACAATCTCCTTGAGCTCCTCGTAACTTGATTGGTCAAAAATGGACTTGATGGTTTCCAAAAGGTAGTTTCCTCGTTTTCTTTTCACAGATGACAATCCAATAGTGAGATACTCTATAAAATAACATGAAAAATCATGGAGTAAGTGAATCAAAATTCTGTATGTATGCTTTGAATGGCAGTTGTTACACTGTATTAAGTGAATACTATAGTATAATCTGTTAAGATATGTAAAAGAACTACACTGCAAAAAAGTTCTTAAAGGGATAATTCTTTAAAAATTATCCTCGATTGTGTTTGTCTGAAAGAAGATAGTCATATACACCTAGGATGGCTTGAGGTCGAGTAAATCATGGGATAATTTTCATCTTTGGGTGAACTATCCCTTTACTCAATATGTTTTCCAGTAAAACAAGAGATATTTACTTGAAGCAAAATTATTGAGTTGATAAAATATTGATAAAATTGAGTTGATAAAATATTGAGTTGTTATCTCAAATTAAGTTCTTACCTCACTGGCAAATCATTTTTACTTATTTTAGGAATAACCCTCACTAGGCATTTTCTAAAAAGAATTGATTAAAGGATGTGTAGAATTGGGATTGAGGTAGGCTCTCTCTCTCTCTCTCTCTCTCTCTCTCTCTCTATATATATATATATATATATATATATATATATATATACATTATTTACTTATTTGTTTAGAAATCTTTTACACCAGTTTATACTGCTAATACTAAGTGTACAAAGGAAAGCAGTCTTACTCTTTCGAGGTAAAGGTGTTCCAGCAAGGTAGCGATAAGTCACATTGATTGTTCCAGAAAAATTGGTGATATCTTTAAAGTTATGAACATATCGCTCCGAGTTCAGCGGATGCATTGAGGTTTCTCGCAACTGACGTTTATCTTCCTCCTGAAACACATGACATCCAAGACAGACAAGTCTGTAAGTCCATGTTTGTCACAGCATTCGCAATGTGCCTTAAGGCTAGAATGAGTCTCCAAGACAGGATTATATGTACATGTGATGCTAAGACAAGCCCTGCAGGTCATTATTTTTAGATTTGGTAATATGCTTGCACACTCTTGTATAATCTCAATAAATTGTAAATGATGGCCTTTGAAAAATTAATTGTACACACAATATTACTGACTCAACTTTTATAATCTAGTATTAAATTATAGCATTGTTGCTATACTTCAATGTCTCTTTACCACACATGAACTGTTCACACTTTACTAAATCTTTGCTGGCTGTGATGGTGTTTGTATTTCAATTAAATGGGGGTTATTTAGAAAAGTGACTTAGTCAAAATGGGTACAACTTTTGAATAATTCAACAGACAAACACACACGACATGTTATGATCACAAAGTTTTGATCATAAAGTTGGCCTCATGAATAATAAATGTGTCTCTTGCATTTGGACTGCCTCTACATCATGAAATTTTAAATAGGCTGCATCGTGAGCTCTGATAATTATACATGCACAACACAACACCGGCAGCCTTACACGCAACATTTGGTAATTAAAGCATATAAACAAAATAACTTTTCAGCAAGGAGATAATTAATGCTAAATCACATGCAACAACAGTATTCAAGTTGTTGTGAAGCCCACTATTGTCTTGTTATCTGCTCCACTGATGTTGTAAATAAATTGACCTCTGTAATTTACCTGCTGGATTTCAACAGGTAAACAAACTCACCAGCACATAGCCATCCTCGATGTAGAGGTTTATGAAGAGCAGGAAGGTAATGAGAGCCACCAGAAAAGGAATGGTGGAACGTTTCCGGAAACACCTCATCTTGTCCAGGAACTTTAACACCAGTCTCATGATGGAAATACTACTGTTGTGATCTGAGAGAAAACAAAGAGAAAGTACTGCATCAGGATGTATCTGTTAATTTATTTCGCTTTTTGAAGCTTAATAGTCCTAATCGTCTTATACAAAGCATAAATAAAACATGTACCAAAAAAATTATAACCACTGAGTTAAAAGCAGTGATGTCAGGGTTTCACCTTTCAAATCTGAATTGAGAATTCATTTTAAATTCCATTTAAACTCCTAAATGTGAACTGAATCTTAATTGAGGATGCATAATTGCAATGTAAGGAGGATTTTGTGGATTTAAAATGAACTGAAATTCACATAAAGAGCCTTGAAGTTTAGATATTACTTAGACAGTATTACGAACTGCTCTGACACGGTTGAAGATCCAAATGCAGCTTTATTAAGATAATCCAGAAAACAGGCAAATCGGTCAAAACACAGGGCAGATAATTCCAATAAGACACCAGGGCAGGAAAAACTAGTGATGGGCGATTTCGAATCTTTACAAGTCTTTTGTTTTGAATAGTGGTTCCGAGCATGTTTCAAACTGCCAAAATCACGTGATTTAAGCAAACAAGGCTTTGTTACGCTGTATTCACACGGGGCGTCGCCGTTAACACTTCTCGTTTACTTTGAATGGGTGACATTATGCTTTGCTGAACTGAATTGTGGATTCCGTCGCGTCACTTCACTGGCATTGCTCATGGCAGAAGTTGAAGATTTCTCAACTTTTCAAGTGCCAACGCAGGCGTCAGCCAATCAGATCACAGATGCTAGCCAATTGTGTTCATGCAACACCGGAAAGTAATGTGATTGGGTGCTGTACTACGACGGTTCTTGTCAGCTCAAGTTTCAGATATGCCCTCCGTCAAGCGTTGACGCCGACGCCCCGTGTGAATGCAACATTATGTAACAACTTATGTTTCGAAACCTTTCAAAATTTCAATGGTTCACCGCTGGGAACCATTAAACAAGTGTCTATTTTGTTTTCAGTTTTAAACATTTGTAGATGTTTCAATTACACATTAGTATAATTAAAAGGAATAATAGAAAATAGTCTTTTATTAGCCTGTTTAGCTAAGCCATCCATGGAACAAACAAAACAAGACCTAAATATTTATAAAAGAGCACATATTACACAGACACTTGATATTTAAGATGATAAGTGGGCTTGATTATTAGATGATAAGTTAATTGCATTTGATAGATATTACTTCCAATAAAACATTTGCAATATGTCTGTAAAAGGTGTTTTTATTCATGTTTGGCTTCAGTTTTGCATTTACACTGTTCTGACCAGCTGGCGTCACCAGCGTGTGGCATTTCGAATGCTTCGAATGGTTCAAAAAGCTTTGTTTCTCCCATCATCCCATCAAAAAAAATCATACACAATCTTTACTAAGTCATTCCCTCAATATATAAATTGTGTGCACACTTTACTAATTTGTTCCCTCGATTTACTAAATCACGCGCACTCTCTACTAAGTCGTTCCCTTGATTTATAAATTGTGCACACAATTTAGCAAATTGAGGGAACAAAATAGTAATTTGTGCGCACAATTTAGTAAATCGAGGGAACAAATTAGTAAAGTGTGCACATGATTTACTTTTTTTTCTTGCATGTCATGTGCAGGTCTCCATACATCACTATGTAAAACACAGGCAAACAGGGAAATACAGTAAACCAGGCAGAAAGTCAGGAAGAGCGCTCAGAAATGCAGTGTGACACATACACGACTTTGCAATGACTGAATGAACACACAGGGTTTGGCATCACACACAGGCAAACATAAATGAGATAAAGACAAGCAGGTGGCAGTAATCAGAAAATGATGAGTTCACACAATGGGTTATGGGAAATGAGATCATGGGCACTCCAGTTGGTGAGATAGATAGATAGATAGATAGATAGATAGATAGATAGATAGATAGATAGATAGATAGATAGATAGATAGATAGATAGATAGATAGATAGATAGATAGATAGATAGATAGATAGATAGATAGATAGATAGATAGATAGATAGAGTGCACAGAAAGAGCTCAATAAAATTATCATGTCTTGATTATTCAAGAGAAACTGCCACCAATTTCTGGCTGTGCAGCCATCAGGGAAGCACTTCTTTTTATATATAAGACAGGACATTCACTATAAGGTCACACTAAAAATAAGTGGAAGCCTTGTGTGCCTCTAAGCCCAGTAATTAACTTGACAACGATGTAGGTATAATACAGACTTCAGCTGAAGAACACGCTGTGAGGTTAATATCCCGACCCTACCCACTAGGTATTAGCAAAGTATGTACAGAACTCTGTGCCTTTAAGTTCTTTTGTTTTGCCCTTTTTTGAGGTCTGTGAGTCAAGTACAAAGTATGGTTCTTAAAAGCTATACTGCAAAATGGCATTTCAATTTCAGCTATCTTCATTTGATGATGCATAGCTGGAGTGACTGTCTTTGAAATAGAAAAAAAAAAAAAAAAAAATCAGCTATGAGCATGAAATAGGCCTTAGGCGTTCTTTTATTTTTGACCTCAAATTACACAGAGTTATCCAAGAATAGAAAGAAGGACGCAAGTGTTTGAGTGCCTATGTGGTATCATCCTTTTTGATGGCTCCTGTTAAGCATCTTAGACCACTAATGGAATACAAAATAACTTTACAGCGGATCCTATGACAAGATGTGTATCGGTTCTGCCCACTGCCAACCTGTTTCAACTGGGGATTGTCAGGTCGATATTCTGTGAGTTCTTGCTTGTACTTAAAAAGTACTGAACACATTGAGACCATGCATATGGGGTTTTATACACTATAGTTCAAAATAAATTAATACTAATTAATATTCAGCAAGGATGCATACATTTATTGTTATGACAGCACCATTTTCAACACTGATAATAATAATAAATGTGTCTTGAGCACCAAATCAGTCATTAGGATGGTTTCTGAAGGATCATGTGACACTGAAGATTCAGCTTTGCCAACACAGGAATAAATTACATTTTAAAATAAACGAAATTAGAAAACAGTTCTTTTAAATCGTAATAATATTTTACAATATGTCTGTTTTTACTGAATTTTTGATCAAATAACTGCAGCCTTGTTGAGCATAAGAGACTTCTTTAAAAAACATTAAACATTTTTTACAGACCCCAAACTTTTGAATGGCAATGGTTCATTTTAAATACATATTTAATAAATAATATATTTCATTGGCTAGCGTCTTTCCCGTAAAATGGCTATGCATTCACAATGACACATTGTATTCTTGGTGCTTGTACAAATATTTTAACTACAGTACCAGGAAAATCTCAGTTCCCACATATATATGTACTTCTCATTCAGAGAAACCCTTTTTAAACCAATTAATTATCATAAGACAACAGAATGTAGACAGCCAAAAAATCATATTACCAAGCCGATATTCGTACTGCACATTACATTTTCTTGTGCATTTAATTACACAAGTGGCTGGCTTTTACATTTTCCAGTTCAAACCATTTTGCATTTTGATACATGCAGGTGGATTCATGTAATGTTAATGCAGTGTAATAGCAATGCTGGATTGATTCAGCCTGAAAACTTGCTTCATCCTTCACTGGAGGTGAAGTGAGGAGACCACTGATGGTTTTGCATTACATCACATGGTACCTAATTCTAAAACTATAATCATATAAGAAATTGCTGAATTTACTCAAAGGCTTTTTAATAAAAATGTTATGAATTACAATGCTGAAACAGTGAGGCTGAGTCAATAACTACTGTAATAACCTCTTAAAATTAAATTGTACTAAGAGTAGCTGGAGTAAATTAAAGGGATTGTTGACTCAAAAATTAAAATTCTGTTATCATTTACTTACCCTCATGACTTTCCTTCTTCTGCAGAACACAAAAGAAGATATTTTAAAGAATGTTGGGGACTAAACAACTGTAGACCCCATTGACTTTCATTGTACGAACAAAAAACAGAGACATTTTTCAAAATATGTTCTTTTGTGTTCCACATAACAAAGAAAGTTATATAGATTTTGGAATGACAAGAGTTAAAGGGTTAGTTCACCCAAAAATGAAAATTATGTCATTAATTATTCACCCTCTTGTTGTTCCACACCCATAAGACTAATTCGTTTATCTTCAAAACACAAATTAAAATATTTTTGATAAAATCCGACGCCTCAGTAACGCCTCAATGCCCGGAAAGGTACTAAAGACATATTTAAAACAGTTCATGTGACTACAGTGGTTCAACCTTAATGTTATGAAGTGACGAGAATACTTTTTTGCGCGCCAAAAAACCACTAAATAACAACTTTATCCAACAGTATCTAGTGATGGGTGATTTAAAAAAACTGCTTCATGAAGCTTCGAAGCTTTACAAATCTTTTGTTTCGAAGTCATGTGACTTCAGTAAACGAGGCTTCGTTATGTGATACGTGTTTCGAAATTTCAATGGTTCACCACTGGGGGGAGTGACTTTGGCAGTTTGATACACGCTCCGAACCACTGATAAGATATTTAACCCTTTAAGATATTTTTGATGAAATCCGGGTATATGACTCATCCATAGACAGCCATTTATCATCCACTTTCAAGATCCAGAAAGGATCTTGTTGAATAAAGTATTTGTCGCTTCATAAAATTAAGGCAGTCATACTGACTTTTTTTTAACGATGTCTTTAGTACTTTTCTGGACACATACCTCTCGGATTTCATCAAAAATATCTGAATTTGTGGACGAAAGACCTACAGGTGTGGAACGACATGAGGGAGAGTGATTAATGACAGAATTTTCATTTTTGGGTGAACTAATCCTTTAATGATAACAGAATCTTTTCATTTTTTTCCTTTGATTTTCAGTAGCATAACTTGCAATTTAGAGCCTCAGAAGAATAGAAAAACTAGCTCATATAAAAAGAAAGAATGAAGCAGAGAGAAAGTTAAAATGGCATTATAAATGTTTCCAAATATCTTGTTGCAAACAGGCTGCATTTGCCAGGTATTCTTCCACCCCCTCAAATCTCCAAGTGTCCAAACACTTCAGACGCACCCTCAGGCTGAAAATAAAACATCCATTAGAAATGTATTAAGCTGAGCT
This sequence comes from Chanodichthys erythropterus, assembly GCF_024489055.1. Classification (NCBI taxonomy): domain Eukaryota; kingdom Metazoa; phylum Chordata; class Actinopteri; order Cypriniformes; family Xenocyprididae; genus Chanodichthys; species Chanodichthys erythropterus. The sequence continues at coordinate 32,403,912 of NC_090227.1, forward strand.
GGCATTATCCCTCCTCCTTTCATGGATGCAGAGAGTGGTGCTTGTTGACATACACACAAAATCAATTCTGAGCTTTGAAATTTAAAAGTCCTCAAAAATAGTAGAAAAACAAAGATTTAATAATGACCGCATTTCTTCCCAGACTAAAGCCGCAGATTTAGTTTGTAAAAGGGAAAACAACCAGTCTGGTACCTTCATATGTTGCGTAATTACACCTGACAGGGTCTGATTCTAGAAGAGCTGAAATTACAGGCAGACGGCAGAACCGTGTAGAGCTGCCAGGGATCTTGCTTTTGCAGAGGTCTCATTTGAGGGAGTGCTGACGTAAATAACCTGAGGTTCATTCCCACTTCCTGTCGCTCTGTAGATCATCACCTCCCGGGGCGAGCAGCCTTTTTAGCAGTCAATATAAACTGGCCATTTAGAGCGTTACTGCCGTACTAAACGAAACGGCTCAATTAGAGAACTAGAGAAGTAAGCCAAAGAGTTGATTTCCTAAAAACACAGAAAATCCAGATGGTCTCTCTGTCTAACATCAGCTTGTTTGTGCATTACGTTGCGTACGCTAATGCCAACTGCCTCTCTCATAGGATGTATACTCATAAACACCCATTCATTTCAAAGCGAGCACATTGTGCTAGCATCATTTTGAGCTGCGCATTTGCAGATATTTATCTAACGTTCTTATCTTTTCACTCTCCTCTTGGTGACGGAGGGAGTGTCATTTCTCCCAGGGTGGCGTCTCTCTCTCTGTCTTGGTGACATGAAATAGAGAATAAACTTCAGAATGAGAAACAAGAAGCTCCCTGGTGAGAAGAAGGCAATTACAGTCATGTCTGATGTGCCGCAAGACCCCATGAATAAGAAAAACAAATCAGTTTACAGAGTTGGAAAAGGCTTAGAGAGATGTTTGAGGAAGGATGTCTAGTAGATTGGGAGACTGCTATGCAATTTTTATTATGTAAATGCACTATGAGAGAATGTGGAATTAGAGAACACTTGGTTTGATTTGGATTTAATACAAACACTCCCAGCATTCAACAGCATCTCAACTATAAAGAGTGAACCTACAAGGCCATACATGAGGGTATTGTGGCTGTTTCACTGGTGTAAATCTGCAATCAAAGATTTACTGAAGTAAGCAAGCAAGTCGTGTGTATTTTCTAAAAGCCAGATCCTTTAAGGCCAAAATACAAACACATGTGAGTCGGCAAATTTCCTTAAAGCCCAGTTTTAAACTAAATTAAGTCTCATAATGCATCTTTTCACGGAATAATTCCAATTCTAATTCTTAAAAAAGCAAGCCACCCTTTCAAGTTCTCTGCCACACACAGCTCGAATGCTAAGCTAATGTTGAAATCGTGAGCCACCCATATTCTTTGGAATCAAAACAGCTTCATAAAACCTCCGTCAGCTGTAGCTTTTATGCTACTTGGGACGCAGAGGCGTACCTTGCCTTAATGCGAAAACCTGCATAGAGGAGAGGGGAAAAAAAGCCATTTTGACTAAGAGAGAAACAGATTAATAAAGCTGGCAGTAGAAAGCAATTCTTCCACATTTGATCTTGTTATCTGTTTTACATTATTTCCCAAGGGTATGCTGCACCTCGCTGATATACAGCTCTGCGCAAATAATCAATTAAGCCAGCAGATTCTACAGCTTTCTGCTCTTGCTTTGTGTCAGAGCTTCAGCCACTTAAATAGATTTTTCTCCTCAACAAAAGGGCTGAAAAGCAGAAAAAGAGTACCGGCTTCAGATGATAAGAAACACTGCCTCTAGATGAACACTGTGGGCTTCAGCTCTGTGAATGAACTTTTGTTAATTAAATGAATTTCTTTGTGTTAATCAATTTGTGCATTGCAGCCTTGTTGATTTAAATTAGGCTTGTATAAAATAAAATAATAAAATAAAATAAAATAAAATAAAATAAAATAAAATAAAATAAAATAAATAAAATAAAATAAAATAAAATAAAATAAAATAAAATAAAATAAAATAAAATAAAATAAAATAAAATAAAATAAAATAAAATAAAATAAAATAAAATAAAATAAAATAAAATAAAAATAAAATAAAATAATAAAATACAGTCCAAAAGTTTGGAACCAATAAGATTTTTAATGTTTTTAAAAGAAGTTTCGTCTGCTCACCAAGGCTACATTTATTTAATTAAAAATACAGTAAAAACAGTAATATTGTGAAATATTATTACAATTTAAAATAACTGTTTTCTATTTGAATATATTTCACAAAGTAATTTATTCCTGTGATCAAAGCTGAATTTTCAGCATCATTACTCATTACTCAGTCTTCAGTTTCACATGATCCTTCAGAAATCATTCTAATATGCTGATCTGCTGCTCAAGAAACATTTAATGTGTACAATTGTACAAAATATTTGTGTACAATATTTTTTTTCAGGATTATTTGATGAATAGAAAGTTCAAAAGAACAGTGTTTATCTGAAATCTTATCTTTTGTAACATTATAAAAGTATTAATTTCTTTAATTTCTTTTCAAAAAAATAAAAATAAAAATTCTTACTGACCCCAAACTTTTGAACGGTAGTGTATAATGCTACAGAAGCTTTGTATTTCGGATAAATGCTGTTCTTTTGAACTTTCTATTCATCAAGGAATCCTGAAAAAAAAAAAAGTACACAGCTGTTTTCAACATTGAAAATAATCATAAATGTTTATTGAGCAGCAGATCAGCATATTAGAATGATTTCTGAAGGATCATGTGACACTGAAGACTGGAGTAACGATGCTGAAAATTCAGCTTTGCATCACAGGAATAAATTACTTTGTCAAATATATTTAAATAGTACACAGTTATTTTAAATTGTAATAATATTTCACAATATTACTGTTTTTTAATGTATTTTTAATTAAATAAATGTAGCCTTGGTGAGCAGACGAAACTTCTTTTGAAAACATTAAAAATCTTAGTGGTTCCAAACTTTTGGAATGTACTGTATGTGCAATCCACAAAACTCTTGAGAAAAGAAAAAAAATGTTTGTGGTAGTAGAAAATACAGGGTTATGATTTATGACTAATGCAGTTGCCTATGCTTTGGCATTGATTAATGAACAAATTGGAGGGTAATTAAGAGCTCTAATTATGATTCCCTACAGTTCACTGTTAACCCTTATGACCTCAAATTAATGAATTAAAATAATAACTAAATCAATGTACAAAAAAATCCAGAGCATAGTATAGTACAAGCCCAAAATTCTATTTTGATAATGAAGATTAAAATTTGCAAACTGATCTAAATTATTCTGTAAAGTATTAGAGTGCCAAGATGCGAGAATAACTGAATAAATTGAAATTTATTGATTGGCCATACACAACATGCACATCCACGCAACATGGTAAATTAGCAGCCTAATGGTTAAAAATCTTGAATGCTAGCTTATAAATTGCAGGTCAAATTAATCTCACATATGGTTAATCAGAGTAAAAAGGCAAAAGTATAGTTTACTTAATAAAGTTGCTTCTGGCTATGAACTGTGTATTCAGACCATCTGACCAACATATTAAGTGACAAATGATAGTTTGTTTTCTTCTAATGTGCTGTTTAAAACAGGTTTTTCTGAAATGAATTATGTATAAATATATTACTGTAACAATTGTTTTAGTTTCATGTTCCTGTTTTGCCTGGCTTAGTGCTCTAGTTAGGTTAATCAGTTCCCTGGTTGTTAATCAGTTCCCACACCTGTTCCGTTTTATCCTTGATTATCGCTCCCCTTGTATTTAAGCCCCGAGTTTCCTCATTTCTGTGTTCAATTCTCCAATTCTTGTTACCGTGACAGTTGTGTATATAAAAAAAAATAATGCCAAAAGTTTTATAGAAAATACCTAAAAAAGTAGTGGAATGTGTGTATAGGCTGTGATGTGATTTTCTGCCTATTCAAAAATAATCTCTTTTATTAAACATTTTAGTCAGATCCGACTCTTGGTGATACTATGGCCATCTCTTGCCATACGCGAGAGACTGTCTATGAATTTTCTTGGCAATGATTTTTCTGGGGTAGGTAGCCAGGTCTTTCCCCAACTCATTCACACCTACAGACAATTTTAGTGTCTCCGATTCACCTATACTGCATGTTTTTGGATTGAGGGGGAAACCGGAACACCCGGAGGAAACCCACGCAGACACATGCACACTCCACACAGAATAGACTTCTGGCTCACACGGGACTCGAACCTGGGAGCTGGAACTTCTTGCTGTGAGGCGACAGTGCTACCCACTGAGCCACTGTGCAGACCTTCAAAAGTTGATTAAATATCTGAATATCTAATTTAGTTTTTTCATTTACAAAGCAAACTGATTTTAACAATGACTATGTTTACATGTGCACCAATAATGCAATTATTTCTCATTAGAGTAAGGTCTTAATCAACTCTTGTTTAAACTCTTGTTTACATGCAATTCTCATTACTCTGATTATTTGCTAATAAGTATGGTTATACCACACTCAGACGGGTGTACAGTACTGGCCATTGTTTTAATCTACCCACATCAAATTCAAAATACATTTTTATAGACGTATTGGATATTATTTGGTGGATTGATGAACATTGCAATGCTGGGCTGGCATTGCGTTCTTTGCGGCGTCTGAATGAAGATAAGGAGCAGAGACTGTGTAGTTGAGTTAACTTGTAGATGTTAACTGATGTAGTTGAGTTAACTTAAAAAGTTTTTTTTTTTTTTCCAAGTTGGCTCAACTTGTTTGTTTTAGTTGTCTTAAAAAGAAGTTTTAAGATCAAAAGATTAACTTGTTACTTATTATATGTGTTACAAATGTGTGGCTGCAGCAGGGATGAGGCAGAATCTGACTTCTTCAAAGAGGGGGTTTTATTAAACAAGGAAAAGAACGGCAACCAAACACATAAGCGAAGTATACAAACAATAGAACGGACAAGGAGTGCAGGGAAGTGAGTCCTTATAAAGGGAGTGCTAATGACGATGAACAGGTGCAGGGAATCCGGAAAGAGTGGGAGAGATGATGAGGAAGTGAGTGCAGGTGTGGAACAGGGAGGATCATGGGACAGGCGTGAACTGTAACAATATGAACTTAAGTATTTAAGTTGATTTAAACTGGAGTGGATTAGTTGAGTTAACTTAAAAAGTCGAATGCGATAATTTGCCTTATTATTTTAAGTTAGCTCAACTATTTTTTTTTGTGTGTGTAAAATAAAGTGCTACCAACTAATTTGTTAAAAAATAACAACTTAATAATATCTGTTAACAAAACTAAACCTAAATGGCTGATATAGAAAAAAAAAAAATCTTATTTAGCAGTATGTCAGCATGCTTTTATTATGTAGCACTAACACAGCACATCTTCGTTTCTTAGTATCTGACTGGTAAATCTCTTAAGGTTGTGCCTGTGCGTATAGCAGTGTTTGTACATGCTGCTGAAACAGCACCTCCTGACATCGGTTTTGCTCATCAATGCATTCTTAAGGCATAATAAGATGGTTCACTGCAAGCTTGTACCTGCAGAATCTTCACTAAAGCACATGAAAAACATTGTTCAACTACTGCTGACACCGTCAGACACAAAACACACTCAGAGAGCCACACACATGCACATTTCCCCCTTTTCTTTCTGGTAGCCAAGAAGTATCAAGTCATAGTTTTCACTTAGTTAAAATAATTCTAGTTTGTTCCATCACAGAAGGCTAGGAAAGCTGAAGTAGGATTTCTGTTTCTGTTAGAACACTGTGACAAGTCGTAAACACAGTGGGGACACTTGTTGTCTAGAACCCGATGACAACACAAAAGAAGGATCTCTTTCCTCACATCTGGGTCTCAAACTTTCCTCTAAATCATGTGACATCTCTCAGTGTTGCATGAAGTTTCATACTTAAACCTTTCTGTGAGATAAAAGAAGATATTTGTTTATATCCTCGTCCCAAGTCTTGGTGGCAGCCTATTTTTAGCGACTCTCCTGTACAGAAGCCATGGTGGTGCTTTACTGTGAGGATCTGCCGAATGTCTCTATGTTTTGATGTATGAATAAATCCAGCACCCCGCTTGGATTTGGGTGCAGTCCAGACTGCAGCAGGCACCAGCTGTACAGGTGGCTTAGCTTCAGGTTGGAAGCTGTGTGAAGAGCTGGATTGATGCTGAATACAAAGCATATTCTATAATGGCTTACACATGGCAGTTTCTGTGATTGTAACAATAAGGGAGCCAAACATGCTAGAATAGAATACAATTGCATTACTGAGCAAAAGAGAGAGATTCCATGATTCATTATTCCCTTTCCATTGCATTACAAGCTTTTTGGTTCTCAAAGAATAGAAATAAAATGAATCACTAATCAATCACTTTCTAGTTAATGTTAAAGTTCTATTCAAAACAATGCAAGTATAAAAATTCATAAAAGGATTAGTTCACTTTAAAATGAAAATAACCCCAAGCTTTACTCACCCTTAAGCCATCCTAGTATATGACTTTCTTCTTTCTGATGAACACAATCTGAGTTATATTAAAGGTGCCCAAGAATGCTTTTTCACAAGATGTAATATAAGTCTAAGGTGTCCCCTGAATGTGTCTGTGAAGTTTCAGCTCAAAATACCCCATAGATTTTTTTTTAATTGATTTTTTTAACTGCCTATTTTGGGACATCATTAACTATGCACTGATTTTGGCAGCGCCGCCCCTTTAATTCACCTGCTCCCTGCCACACAGCTCTCGACTATATTACAGTGCATTTACAAAGTTCACACAGCTAATATAACCCTCAAATGGATCTTTACAAGATGTTCGTCATGCATACTTCATGCATGCTTCGAATTATGTGAGTAAAGTATTTATTTTGATGTTTACATTTGATTCTGTATGAGTTTGAGGCTATATGCTCTGTGGCTAACGGCTAATGCTACACTGTTGGAGAGATTTATAAAGAATGAAGTTGTGTTTATGAATTATACAGACTGCACATGTTTAAAAATGAAAATAGCGACGGCTCTCTTGTCTCCGTGAATACAGTAAGAAACGATGGTAACTTTAACCACATTTAACAGTACATTAGCAACATGCTAATGAAACATTTAAAAAGACAATTTACAAATATCACTAAAAATATCATGCTATCATGGATCATGTCAGTTATTATTGCTCCATCTGCCATTTTTCGCTGTTGTTCTTGCTTTCTTACCTTGTCTGTCCACAGATCCAGACGTGAATACTGCCTTTCCTTGTCTAATGCCTTGAACATGGGCTGGCATATATGCAAATATTGGGGTCATACATATTAATGATCCTGACTGTTACGTAACAGTCGGTGTTATGTTGAGATCCGCATGTTTTCTGGAAGTCTTTTAAACAAATGAGATTTATATAAGAAGGAGGAAGCAATGGGGTTTGAAACTCAATGTATGTCTTTTCCATGTACTGAACTCTTGTTATTTAACTATGCCAATATAAATTCAATTTTTGATTCTAGGGCACTTTTAAATATCCTGACGCATCCAAGCTTTATAATGGCAGTGAACGGGACCAACGAGTATGAAGCTCAAGAAAGTTCATCCATCCATTATAAACATTCTCCACACAGCTCCGGGGGGTTAATAAAGACCTTTTGAAGCGAAGCGAAAGAAAAATATCCATATTTAACAAGATATAAAGTAAAATATCTAGCTTCCGCCAGGCCACCTTCTGTACTGAAATTATGGAAAAAGTGGAACTGACGTCGCGTCAGTTACTTTTTTCATACTTTGAATATGGACGCAAAGGACGTAGCGTTTGAACTGCAAGAGTTTTACACTTTCTTCGTAAGTTGAATATGGAAGGCAATAAAGCTTGGGGTAATTTTCATTTTAAAGTGAAACAATCCTAAAAAAGTATGATACATATATAAAAAATGTGCACATTTGTCTCATATTGAATGTTTTTTTTTTTTTTCGCTAAGCTTGGCACAATGCATTCTGAGATTGCCTTATCTGTGGAAAATACATATGATTCTACCTCAGATGTTGGGCCTTATTTTAAAATAAGAGCATACAAGGGCTTTTTTTTTTTTCTAGTGTAAGCCACTTTAAGCTATTTTAGCTGTACAAAAACAGTCTGTTATCCTGCTTGACATTTCAAACTGGAATTTGTTACAATATTATTTTAATATTGTGTGGCTAATGAATCAGAAGTCTTGCACATTCACAGGAGACAGCTTACTTCTGTGTTGAAAAACAAGGTGGAAAAGGCAGCATAATTATGCTTGTGGAGCAGCTTTTGCATTGTGAGCTTATCTGTGATGCCTTAAAATGCAGTAAATTTTGGAACTGAGCCACTGACCTTGCAATATGTGCAAACCGTTCTGGTCTATGCTGTCTGACATTCACACATTTTTAAAATCACAGTATGGCTTCTTGCTTAATACGAGTGACTAATGCTTACTCAAATCTCTACCTCCCTGTGCCTTTACTTATGTGGTGCATCTTACAAGGTTAGCCTGTTGAGCGAGGCTCTGTCATTGCCGTAAGGCAGAATTTTACCTTTAAGGTCAGTCGAAGACATGGAGGCCTTTGAAATTCTATCAGCAGAGAGTGTAATGAGGAAGAGAGGCATGAGAAATGATTCATGTGCGAGCGAGCCTCTCACAGGCGCCTCTTAGCAGTTAGCACTTTGACCCAGATTATAGCACCAACCCAAACCTCAAAGGGGAGCTCTGGAGATGGACCTCAGCGATATGACTTCACCGTTACCACTATAAAAAGCACAAATACACAGTACAATCTTTCTTATTCTTTTGTTCAAAATTATCATGTTCTTTCACCAGCTTCCACTTTCTTCCTCATCTTTCTTGATTCGCTTCCATTTTCCTCAAGCACACTCCAACAAAACTGCACGGCTTCTCCTTTCCCTTAAACATAAAATATCCTGGCCACTAAAAACAGTATGTGTGTGGAAGTGCCATGTGGACTTCTGAAATAAGTTTAGGTGTTTTTTAGTCCAGTATAAATTCATGTTCCAATTCCATTTCATGTTTAGCTCACCTTCTTTTTGGACAATTAGACAACAAATCCTCAGTAAACACCACAGGTCGCAGACATGAAGATGAACCTTTAATTTTGTAGGTTAAAACCAGCTTGATTATGGTTCTGTCATGACAACTCTCTGGGTGTTTGGATTGGTAATGGATATGACAATGTTGATATGTTTGTTCTTGGCTGAATAGATCTGCTATGCTCCCACTGCAGAGCAAGTACGGGACTTGCTACTGCTTTACAAGACATGAATTACTCATTGCAGATCTATACAGGTGGAGCTGGGAAAGGTGGAGGGTTGTGATTGAGCTTTACTCACCCTAGGTGTATATGACTTTCGTTTCTGACAAACACAATCATAGAAATATTAATAAATATCCTGACCCATTCGAGCCTTATAATGGCAGTATGCGTTACCATTCTTCAAAATGGTATTATTCAAAAAGCTTACGCTGTACTTCCTATGCTTTCCCTATTCAACTTACGGAATTGATGCAACGCCGTTTTTTTCCGTAATTTGTGTACGGAAGGTGGTCTGGCAGAAGCTAGATATTTTACTTAATAACTTGTTAAATATGGATTTTTTTTTTTTTTTTTACAAAAACGCATCGCTTCACTTCAGAAGCCCTTTATTAACCCTCCAGAGCCGTGTGGAATGTTTATAATGGATGGATGTGGATGGAGACACTTTTTTTAACTCATACTCGTTTGGTAATGCATAGTGCCATTATAAAACAAAAACTCGGATGCATCAGGATATTTATTAATATTTCTACGATTGTCTTCGTCAGAAAGAAGAAAGTCATATACACCTAAGATGGCTTGACGGTGAGTAAAGCTTGGGGAAATTTTCATTTGAAAGTGAACTAATCCTTTAAGGACCTATTAGCCAGCGCCATCTAGAGTATCATGACAGAACTTTTTCATATCATTATTTCAAGTTTATTTCAGTTCAGATATGGACAAAAGTGGTGACATGCTCTATGATTTCATATTTATATATATAAAAAAAGAATAAAATAATGATGAAAAGTTTTTTTACTGTTCATTTTTTCTCAACAAATTCTTTCGAGGAGCCATTGCCTCCTTTGCTTCCTAAGAAAACAACCATGATTTTGGTCAAAGTAAATAATAAAAAAATCCAACATAAGTTATCATTCAAACCTCAGGTGATTACATACTTTCTTTTCTGCCTTTTTTTTTTTTTTTCCCAGGCAGATACATCTTGACATCACATGTTGCTTGATCCGTTGGCTCTATGGGGAGAATGACTGTAAAAGCCATACCATTGTGCAAAACTTCCCTCCCTCTCCATTTACGAGAAAGGAATGGTGGGACAGCACTCTTTCCTAAAAGCTCTGTAAAAAGCCAAGGTGACCGCTGGGTCACAAGTGAGAAATGGGAAAATGACTGTGGGGTGTGCGTCCAGTAGCAGATAACATGAAAAAGCACTATCTCCTCTCAGCACATTTTTGTGAGGAAGAAAATCCAATGCATTCGAAACAGAGACTGTTTCTTGCTCTCTGTCTCTCTCTCTCTCTCTCTCTCTGAAATGATGGACAGTTCATTGTTTATCTATTACAATATATAAAGTCAAGAGAAATACTCTAAAGGTGCTCAACAATGCTGTTTCTGCTCACGCCGTCATGCTAATTTGCAAAAAGGAAGGTCTAAGTTGACCCTCTTGAAAATTTTAATTTACCAGCTACAAAAAAAGTCAAAAGCAAACATGTGCCTTGTGTAAGCAGCCAACATTCTCATACAAAAACATTAATGTGAAGAAAACAAAAATAAAAATGTGTTTCTGACATTTACAGATGTAATAAACATGAGGGTAAAAATATGACCATTATAGTGGAAACTGTGTAAACATCAAATGGAACTGTAACATTAATAATGTACAGTTAATATACAGTTATTGTAAAATAAACCCTGTCAGGTAGGAGTACTGCAACAATGGTAAGTTTGCTGAACTGACAACAGGATAAACACAGGCAGGTGAGTATTGACCCCAGACATGAAGCCGGGTGACCATATAAATAAATATGTGGACAATGTATAATGGCTGCACTACCTGTACAATATAGTGAAAAAATCATCCAGTAAAAAAAAAAGTCAACATACAACGTACAAAACAATCAGCCTAGCAAAAGATGAATACAGCAATTTTACAGTAATATTAATACTGATGTCCTCCAAGGTGATTTCAGTAAAATCAATGACTGAGATGCAGTTATTTGCATAATGTATGCTATCAGAACTGTCAGTTTGATTCAACAGAATATTTAGAAATATCAGACTGCTGGGTCCTGTATTTGACCATTCAGAATCGCAAGAGTTTTAGAATGCAGAACTTTTGTAAATAACTGTGTTGTAAGCATAAATCAATAAAGGACACACAATCAAATTCTGCTGCTGTGTGAACGCTCCATAATTTAACCGTATAAAAGAGCTGTGTTTTTACTGTATTGCATAACTACCATTATGTGTTATGTTGCTTGCAGGTAAAATCTATGAAGGCTGGAGTCATTAGCATAAAGTGACTAATTAGAATTAAATTAACATAAATCTGGACACAAATGGATAGGTAAAGTTCTTATTAGCTCGGGAAGCTTTTTCAGCTGCTGAACCAACCGAACTGGTAAGAAAAACATCTTCACATCACAGTGGGAATTCATTCAGTATTCATTCTCCAATAGTCTGTATCTGAATTATTACCTAGCTTTATGCAACATAATTATTCATACTAATCCATTACTTTTCACTATTTACATAACATTTTTCTTTATTACTTATTTAAATTAACAACATTGATGGTTTTCATTTAATTTCATTTTAACTGTGTGAGTGATAAAAATATGAGGAAATTAGAAATGATACAGAATGACTTACAAACTTGATTTGTGCCTTTTAGAGAAACTAACTAGGAAAATTGGGGGGGGGGGGGGGGATTTTTTCCCACTGCTGTAGAAATATGTCTTATCTCCTTCAGCTTAGGGAGATGTTCATATGGAGTCAAATGAGGCTCTAAGCCATTTGTAACGCAATCAGTCCTTAATTAACGAGCACAACTCTGTTCACTGACATTTATGCTTGTAGCTGTGTGGAATAACTTTCTGACTTCCACACAATAGTTCAGCAATTTACAGTTAAATTCCCCAATCACACTTTTAAAATGAACGCTGTCACATCACAACCTTACACAAAAAGTCACGGTCAATACAAGACAATACCATCATTAATCGCTAGTCTGGTCTTAATACAACTTTTTGACAGCAGCATAAATGGCCCAAAACAATGCGGCAGCTAATTTTTAACTAGATTTTTGTTTTTTTCTGCAGGGGAAGGATAAAATAAATTTAACAAAACTACAGGATGGCTTGTGCATTGAAGGGATCTAATCTAACCTGCAAAGTAAGTAAAATACAAATTTAACATTGCAACTTATATTTTGTCTATAAATTTGTTCATCCTAATGATTGATGTTTGATATGCATATATTGCAGAGAGGTTGAAATGGATGTATTGTCAGCGATTCTCTGGTGAATTGTAACACATTGCAAGTTTCTTGAAAAAAAAAAGGAAAAGAATAAATAAACATTTCAGAATAAACCTGCTGCTGCTGCTTCTTCTTTTGACTTGCAGTCTCTCTGTCGGCTTTGAAGTTTCCCAGCAAGCCTGAGGTAAAATAAAATGCCAAACTTTTTTCTTACTTGACAAAGGTAAACTTTTCAGCAGAGTTTCAAACCACAGGAAGAGCTCACGCTTGGCAGATTTCTGATGTTTAGCACACGCAGCACATGTTCCTGGGTTGCTCTAAGAATCAATTTTGGTGCATAGTCTTCCAGCCTTTCAGAACTGCTCTTCCACATGATGGAATAGAAGAACAATGGCCTGTTCTATTGTGAGCACAAGAGAATATTGAATCAGATAGCTGTAAAACCAAAGGTTCTTTCATTATTGATGATAACAGAAAGGAATTGGAAGGTGGAGATAACTGCTTGTTGTATGTAGACATTCTCATGCACACAATACACATTCGCTCTTTTCATTATGATTGAAAAGAGCGAAATGACTACTCCCTCTGTAGCTCCCATTTCACTGTCCTTTTGTATATGTTCATAGCCTTTAGGCTGCTGTAGTCTTGACCCTTTTAACATTTTATTTTCATTCACTTTCAAGGTTTCTGAGGTAGTTTAGATTTCTTCTGTGTTCAGACAGTTCTGTTTATTTAGTTTCAGTTTCATGGACTCTTATTTTGTCACTTTTGTTTTCCTTTGTTTAGTTTTCCCACTTTTCCTGTGTTACCATGGTTACTAATATGATTTGCAATCACACTCAGCTGTTTCTGTTTAACTCTTTATTTACCTGTGTATTTAAGTTCCTGTGTTTTCAGTGCATGTTGTCCGGTCTCATTGATGTTTACGATTGAAGTTACGTTTATGTGATGCTGTTGGTATGCTATTGTAATCTCCTGTGTCTTATTAAAAACTTTGTTGTTTGTTTATGTACAGCATCTGTAACATATATGGTAACACTTCAGAATAAGGACCCATTAGTTGCATTAACTAACAATGAACAATACATTTGTTTGACAGTATTTGTATGTATTATAAAATACAGTATAAGATTTAGTTTTTTTTAACATTGCTTAATAAAAATATAATTGTTCATTGTTAGTTTGCTAAAAAACCTTTATTTTGTGGAAGACACAATGATCAAAATTAAAGAACAGTAGGCTAACTACTGTAGCGTGAAAGAAGATTTCAGCTAAAAAAATTTTAAGGGTTATAGTTGTCAAAAAATTAGCAGGAAGTGTAAAGGCCCTTGCTTTAAATGACTTCAGCACATCGGTGGCCACAGATCATCACTAGTTCCCCTTTGAGGTAACTCCACACTGCGTCAAATGACACTATGGGGACGCATCCCGTGGAACCCAGTGTCTGAAGCATGTGTGAAACTAAACCTGTGTCCGAAATCACTCCCTATTCTCATACATAGTGCACTATTTGAGGGAACAGCCTAGTGGTGTCCAATACCTTAGTTGACATTATTGATGTAATGCAGTTCGTATATATATATATATATATATATATATATATATATATATATATATATATATATACGGGAAGGAGGAGGCAGGAACCGGTAAAATGCACACAAACATCATAAAAACATAACATAAAATCCAGGCCTGGTCCTCTTACGTCCTTCATTGTCGTCGCCCCTCCTTTTATGCTTCTGGAGCTTATTAAATTGTTTATGTAATAATTTGCATGACAGAATTCAAGATAAATCTTTTCTAATCCTTTTTCTAATTTTACTACCAGAGCTGCCAGTTTGCTCAGTTTCAAATGATTATTAAACAGCAAGCATAAACTATGCAAAAGCATCAGTCTTAGTCATTGTCCGAAATCCCTCACTTGCTTTTTAAGTCACTCATTCAAGTGAACTAATGTAGGAAATAGTGAATGAGGGTATAGGGGGCGATTTTGGATTCAGGCAATGCTATTAGCTGATGCAGTGCGATGACGCCACAAGGTGCCTGTAAACATATCATCAGCTACTTTGTCTTCAGGAATCTGCTTGTGTGTTTTCCGTGTGAGAGAAAGAAAAATAAGTAGTGTGTAAAATAGAGATATAAGAAAAAAGGGCGAAAAGAAAAAGAAAATAACGGCAAGTAAAGGACAATTCAAACAGTGTGTTCCTCCATGCCCAAGTTTTATAATGTTTTATAAAGCTCTGTGTGATTTGCCTTGGAGTGGACCACACATGTTCAACCCTTAAGGGGGTTGGATGTGCGAACTGTGATAAATTCCCATTGAAGAAGCTCCGCTCCAAACTTCCTCTCTTCACGAGTGAAGGGAGCCAAGCATCTGAGCCCTGCAGCTCTGGCTGAGATCGTGGGGTTCTCAAGTGGAGATAACAATGGGTTTTGATGGAGACTCCTTCTCTTCTCCTGCTGGCTCTGTCATCCTAGCGTCTGATTCGGGAGCCCGTCCAGTGGCTTCTCCCGATATGGACGAGGACATGCTGCTCGCCACTAGTTCAGATGAACTAGAAATGGAGTCAGTTGAGATGGAGGTTTAAAAAAAAACTGTTTCCTGCTCCACACAGCAAAGTCCTGCATATGACAAGATTTTGGACCTTATGGATCGTGCAAGCTTGACTCAGTTTAAACTTGTCCTGCCCGAAGCATGAAATCACAGGTGGCTGCTTTGATGAGTGATACCTGCGAGGTCATAAGTGTCCAGCTCCGATGAGCCTTCCTTTTCTCTCAGATCTAAACAGGTCTTGTGGAGACACCCATATTCTGCTTGGGTGGTGAATATGGCCTTGAGTTATTCAAATGTAAAGAGGCTGCATGAGCAGGGGTCTGTGAGGATGCCTCAGGTTGAAGGAAATTTAGCAAGCTCTCTCTCCCCGGGGACACCCTCATCATTAAAGGCTCCCGTTTTGCCATCAAAGCCATGTCAAATGACATTGAGGCAAGTTGGCAGAGCATATGCAGTGGCAGGACAGGCCGGAGGTGCTTTACATATGATGGCTGTAATGCAAGCCTACCAGGCAGACCTATTGAAAGACATGGATCAGGGCAAGAGATTATGCCCCGAAACGGTGGCAGAGCTGCGTACTATAAGGCCACAGATCTAGCCCTCCATGCCACCAAGCAGGTGGCCAGCTAAGATTGTGACAAGACCATCCTCCTAGATGCCCCTATCTCACCCTCTGAACTTTCCGGCAATCGCTGAATAAAAAAAAGCCAGAATGCAAATTGCTAACTGGGACAATACTTGGTGCCTCTCCACAGGAGGTGGCGGATGTAACTCCGGTTTCCTGAGGGGGAACGAGACGCTCCATCAGGTTGCCATGCTTCGGGGCTTGTCTGCGCCTCTACCTTCAGACAATGCGAAGCTGATGACGTGTTTACAGGCGCCCATTTTATACGCTTGGGTGCACCTTGTGACATAATTGCATTGCGCTGGCCAATGGCTTAGTTTCATACCTGCCTCATACACTGGGTTCTGTGGGACATGTCCCCACAGCGCCATTCAATGCAGAGGGAACCGGGGTTACATACATAACCTATGGTTACATACATAACCATAACTTTGCTCTTCTTTAATCTTGGTCCACTCTTCATCCAGTCTCTTCCACATTTCAGCAACTGTAGGGTTTTTTTTTTTTTTAAGCTGTAACTTTGTCGCCAAGGATTTTGCAGAGATTTTCAATCGGATTTAGATCAGGACTCTGGACTGGCCATTTCAATGTTCTTAGCTTCACCCATTTTGCAGTGTGACAGGGGGCATAGTCTTGCATTAAAATTGCAGGCTGATTGGGAGATGATCACAAGGAAGTAACTGCATGTTGCTGGAGGTTCTGATTAACATTTGCATTCACCCTGCCGTGAAGATGTATAGGAGGCCCAACTCCTGCTGCAGGAAACATTGCCAAAAGATGACACATCCTCCTCCACCTTTCACAGAATTCTTTGCGCACTTTGGGTTCAGTCTTTCCCCAGTTTGACGCTGAGCATAATGTTTCCCATCGGACCAAAATAAATTAAACTTGCTCTCATCATTAAAGTGAACTTTGGACTAATTCTCTTCTGTCCACACAGCGTGCTTCTCAGCAAAGGTTAGCCTAGCCTTTTATTCTTTCTGCTGATGAGAGGCTTGGTCATTGCAAAGTGGGCTTTCAGTCCGAATTTTCTTAATTGGTGAGACACTGTATGCAGAGATCATCCTTACCCTGTTCTGGTGAGCAATTCCAGCTACAATGTTGAACCAATATCCCATTGAGAATCTCCGAATGATCCTGTCTTCTTGTGCATTTGCCTTGCATGGACATCCAGTCTTTTTGGGGGACTTGAATAAATTAGTGTCATTCTAAAGTTGCAATATAGAAATCACAGATTTGGAATGACCAACTTCTCTTGCAATGGCATTCCTTTGAGTTTCATCTGGACAACCTGCTGTTGCAGGGTTTCAGTCACCTTAAAGCATCTCACCATCTTGCAAAGAGAATTGGAAAGTTGTCTTAACCGGAATGCTGCCAGTTAAATAGGGATTGTCAGATAATTAAAGGAATTAGCATCATGTCCCAGATTAACACCAATAACTTGGAGGAATCCGAAAGTGTTCTCCAATTTTCTTTTTCAAATGTCTTACAAGTTTTTTATACTGTGAATATTTTTAACTTATTTTATGAAATATGCTTAAAGAGCCTTTTGGAAAATGCCAAAATTGTTGCATTAGGTTGTTCTCTAATTGATTAATGGACAAAGAATGACATAGAACACATGGTATTCTAATTCTTAACTCTTCATTAGAGCAAGGAAATATTCTTTTTCAAGATATGTCCCCTTTAAATATCCCAGAATAACAACCTGCACTGGTTCTGTCTTGAGGCAAAGCCAACCATAGTTCAAGACTGAAGTTAAGGAGGCCCAGACTTCAGGGAGCAGAAGCAGAGCTCCTGTATTAAACATTCTGCTTGTACCCTCACAGCAGCCCAAATCCACCTTTGGCTAATTTCCCACAATTTCCAAGCTTCCTGAAAATGAATATGCATTACAGTTGCAGTGAATCCATTTGCACGGCAGAATAATAATGAAGAAAAAGTGCTCTCAAAAATGCAATTAATCTTATGTAAAACGCCTGCTCAATGCCTCTAATTAGATGCCATTTTAATAACTGCGTATGTTGTACAAGAAAGACAGTTTAGCAAAGGTGGTAAACACCATTGTTCATTTGTTTGATGACATAAAAGCAAAAGTAAACAGATTTTGTTTACTGGAATATAACCAATCACTTATTTATCTGAAATAAACCCTCTAGAAAAGAACTGCACATGCTAAAACATGCTAAAACTCCCACAAAATGGGACACATTGCTAGCAACAACACATGATCAACACTATCAAACGGATGAGATATGCATTCAGAAAAACAAAAACAAGTGTAAATAAAGCTATAAATGCATTGCATTTTAAATGTGAAAATGGATTCACATGTTTGGCATTCAGGCAATGGTGTACAGCAAGATGAACATGGATTTGTGGGAGTAGACGCTTTTGGCAAAGGATTACACTGAGCCTGCAGAATAAACCAAACGCATCACCAACAGAAACACCAGTATATGTTCTAGAAGCATGGTGTCATCATGTTTGTGTTATCCAATTGTAGGTGAAAACAGGGTCCTCCCACGACCGGCTCTGGGCTGATAACATCTTCCAACGTTATTATACTATTACGGGTCACAGACTGGGTCGACAACTAAGGATTGCAGAAAAGGTTACTGTTTCTTCAGGCTAAGATGTGAACTGTGCTACAGAAATGCTCAATGTACTGACAGTGCATTTACTAGACTATCAACTGTCACATTTCAAGTCAACAAAACCAGTCATTTAAAAAGCTTTACAGTTCTATGAACTATATGAACGTTTAGTTGTTTATTTTTTTGTGGTTACCAACATTATGCCACAAATACTGTCATGCTGACAACATGTTTTGACCCAGGAATATTTCTATGTATATTTCATTGTCATAATAACCCTCAGATGGTGTTCACCAGAATGGATAAAACTTCAATAGCGATTTTTAAGTATGCAAGCTGTGATATTTCATCTAAACCGCCATGGATTATTATTTCTCACCCTTTAATAAGTAAGTATATAAATATATAAAGTTGATAATTACATTTTTACTGAGGCAATTTATTAAGAGTGACATGCTGAATGGCTACAATTATGAGACTGTTAAAATATATGGTCAGTTATCTAGAGCGTGTAAAACAAACAGCTATTGCTGGCGAAAACAAATCTGCCTGTTGTGTAGTGGAGTGCCAGTTTCCAGCGTTCAGCATGTTTATTTATTTATGGGCTTCAAGAAAGAAGGTCTTGGCACAGGGTGGACACTGGGCCACTGCGGTTATCCTCAGCGCTCTACCACTGGACGAGGAGGAGAGAGGTAGGCCAGCTCATTAAAGATGCATAGGGACCAGTACGTTCAGTTTAAAGTTCTCCATGCTCTGTGCAGGCCCACTGAAATATTCATGAGCTACACCGCATGTGCAGGCTGCAGCACGTCAAGTTACTTTCCACCTTGGCGGAAGGTGTAGCAGCTCACGGCGCGCTTGCAGCAAAGCAACCGCAGGCTCTTCTGAAAAAGGATGCTTGAGTCGTAAGTTGTTCATTATAATAGACCATTTCTGCATGTATGTTTTAATCATGTAGAGTGTTTTATAGCTTGTTTTTGTCATAAAGTAGATTTATAAGTAAAGAAATAATACTTTTTACAGTATGTTCTGTCCATATAGACATTAGAACTTTAATAGAAGGGTTAAAACTTGTCAACATATCATTAAAACAAAAAGTTTGCTTTATTTCTAACAGATTTAAAGGGAAAAAACTTTTCAAAGTAGCTTGCTGACTTGTTTGTTATAATGAGTTGTTTGTTCATGGACTGGCCTCTAGACAAAGTTGTTTGGTCTGCTGGATTTCCTTAAAAGTCAACATGAAATCCAAATTGACCCCGTTTACTTTCTTTTTGCATTGCCTTATTTTGAATGATTCATTGCTGCATGGTTTTCCAAGTAAATTAAAAATGAAACAACTCTTACATTTAAATGATTACATGACTTTTAGCTATGTGTAGTTCAATAGTACTTAATTAATTCACTCATTAATAAGATAACGTCTAAGACAGGGGTGTCAAACTCATTTTAGGTTGAAATTAACCATGTGCAGGCCGAATTATAATTACCCTTTTTTTGCTGATAGTTGCATTAATATTAACCATATTTGTCAGAAAACTAGTATACTGCATTTGTTTTTACAGAAAAAAGACTATTAGATTTTTAACATAATGCTTTATTTAATATTTTTTATTAGTGATGCACCTATTTTGATTTTTCAATGCCAATTTGAATTTTTTAGAATCAAATTGGACGATTCTGATACTGGTTACAGATTTTTTTTTAACACTCTGAGGTCTAAAAACGCGCCGGCGCGTTTTGCAGTTTTTTTTTCACATTGCAGCAAAACAGACTTAAAATACTCCGTCATTTTTTGTCATAGAGACATAAGTAATATATCAATTGAAACTATAGAATGTCTTCTTTTTTTTGTGTACACTCACAATCAAAATAAAACTTTGTGCTTTTTAAAAATAAATAAAATATACAGGGTGTGCTGTCCTGCCGTCTCCGTCTCTGCAAACATCGTTCTAAAACGTCACTAAAAGTAACTAAAATAGATGGCTTATACATGCTACATGGACATGAGAGATATGTCTTTGGAAAGCTTTAAGTGTCTACTTTTAAACAAAACAAATAAATTCTAAAACAAATATTCTCCCTTTATGTAATCAGTATAAAAGTAAAGAGAGGTACTGTTTCTCCTGTCTGACCTAATTATCTTTAATGTGTGCCCGCCCACGCGCAGAGCGCTCTATTCATAAGATAATGTGCTGAGGCGATTTATGCAAACTGTAAACGCCCCTAACAGCGTCTTAAAAAGCATCAAGTTTCATCAGATTCATTCGCTTTCCTTCGCGTTTGGAAGATGGCACACTACACAGGTGAGCAGGCTCTTCAGATGGTCCTGGACAGTGAGGAAGTTCACTCTTTCCTCGGAAGAAGAACACGACTCTGACGATGAACGTCTGCATTTTGAAGAGCGACTTGATCCAGCTGAAGATACAGTTTCTGATGAGTAAGTGATTTAGTTTTACTTAAATTATTTGACGTGTTTTTTTTTCTATATAAGCGTACATATATGTTTGCCTTATATTTACATCTATCTATATAACTATATATATAACGTTATCTCATAAAAACGCTTATAAATAGAATGCTTTTCTGTTGATATAGGGCCTACTTAAATTATTTATATAAGCGTACATCTATATTTGCCTTATATTTACATCTATCTATCTATCTATCTATATATATATATATATATATATATATATATATATATATATATATAACTTTATCTCATAAAAATGCTTATAAATAGAATGCTTTTCTGTTGATATACTTAAATTATTTGACGTGTTTTTTTTTATATATATAAGCGTACATCTATATTTGCCTTATATTTACATCTATCTATAAATATATATATATAGCGTATCTAAGTACCGTATATGATAGGCGTGAATGTGCTAAAATATGCTTGGTTGTGAAATGCGCGAACATGTTGCTATTTGCTAAATGTGCTAACTGATATAGCAGACTGTAAACGTTTACACATTCGCACACTTTGTCCGGTAATGGCCAATTGACAGACATATACAGCATGCTTGTATACCTGTTACTTTCCTGTCAGTTATGCATAGCTAATGGTATGAGAGTATTATCTTATATGCTAATAATAACAGTTTTTTTTTTTACATTTTTTTTTAGGAATGTGGATCCATCACTCTCACATTCACCTGCAATTCCCACTAGGAGGGCACGCAGCAACACAGGCGGAAATGAGAAAGAGTAAGTACACGTTTACCCACTATATGTGCAAACTGATATAGCAGACTGTAAACGTTTACACATTTGCACACTTTGTCCAGTAATGGCCAATTGACAGACATATACAGCATGCTTGTATACCTGTTACTTTCCTGTCAGTTATGCATAGCTAATGGTATGAGAGTATTATCTTATATGCTAATAATAACAGGTTTTTTTTGACAATTTTTTTTTTAGGAATGTGGATCCATCACTCTCACATTCACCTGCAATTCCCACTAGGAGGGCACGCAGCAACACAGGCGGAAATGAGAAAGAGTAAGTACACTTTTACCCACTATATGGTAGGCCTATATTGAAATCTGTAAGATTTTTCATGTTTTTAAAATAAGTTTCGTCTGCTCACCAAGGCTGCATTTATTCAATTAAAAATACAGTAAAAACAGTAATATTGTGAAATATTATTACAATTTAAAATAACTGTTTTCTGTTTGAATATATTTCACAAAGTCGTTTATTCTTGTGATGTCCAGCATCATTACTCCAGTCTTCAGTGTCGCATGATCCTTCAGAAATCATTCTAATATGATGATTTGCAGCTCAAGAAACATTTATTGTTTACAATTGTTCAGAAATGTTTCATAAGTAGCAAATCATCATATTTGATGATAATATTTGATGATAATATTCATAAGATTCATATTTGATGATAATATATTTGCAGAGCTCTGTGGTGTGTCGTCACAGAAAGCAGCTCCAAAACAGACCAAAAGTGACCATGTACCGGTTCCAGGAGCAGAGCTGACATCAGATGCAAGGAATAATGCCACCGCTGGTCGTCGGAACTGCATGCTTTGCAAAGTACAGCTTGGTAAAAGGCAAGACACACCTTGGAAATGCCAGGCATGTGATGGCACACAGATGTGTGACTGTTCAGATTCTCTGTTCACCACCTCTCACTGACCATTGGGCTGCAAAGATTATCTATATGTGATCAAGCAGGTTATGTATAGGGTGTAAAAGTGGGCTTTTTTTTATAAACCTTACCTTTATTTGCCTGTATACACAAAATGTGCCTTTGACCCTAGTTTATATGTGGATTATATTGTTAACTTTATTTTAAATAAAAAAGAAAAAAAACAATGATATGTCTTGTCTTTGCATTTTCTTAGTTGACTCAGTCACATTCCTGACTGAATGGCTCATTATGCGGCTCATTAGGGGCAGGGTCTTAATCTCCCCAGGTGTAAATCACTTCATTATTCATGAAGAGTCACACCTCTTCGCATATGGCCTACCTAAACAAAAAGTGTCTTAGAAATTTAAAATCAATACAGTGTTTTATGTGTCAGAGTAGGGAGGATCATTTCCACATCATTTTGAAGCAAAAACTCTACACTAAAATATACAATTCTCAAAAGTCTTGTGAAAAAACATTTAGTATGCATTTTGAGGTATTGTTTCAGTTACTTTTTTTTTGTTTTTTCAATAACCACGCATAAACATTATTCCTTTAAAAACACAAACATGTACATACATGTTCCTCACATATTATGGTAGCCTAGTTTGTGCTGAATACAGTGTAATGACACTTTTGTCATTAATATGTTTATAACCAACTGATAAAAGCACAAATGTCAGGGCATGTCAAAACTTCTCCAGGGCCCAAAATCAGCCTCAGACTCCAGAGGGTTAAAGCAAATTTATTTGTTGTTTATTTGTTCACAGACCAAACTGGCCTTAAACAAAAAATATGTGTAGCTCTTTGATATTAGAGGCAATCACTGTATTTTTATCACAATCCCAACAAAGATGTTATGCACATGAGCATGAACAGTTGTTTTTAATTTAAATTATTGTATAATTTCAAGATTAACTGCAAAAACAGCATGGTCTGACTTTAGCTTTGTGAAATTATGCTACATAAGCCACACTTGCACAAAACAAAAACAGCAGACGGACTGAATGAAAATGCAAATTAACTCTCTTGACAGTAGGTGGCGCTTATGGAACAGCAGCAATATAGTGTTTCTATGGTTATTGCTATACACAAAGCAGCGCTGCATTTATAAATAGGCTACTACTTTATATAGAGAAAAGAGGAAAAGCCATCAAAACTTTTCTGAAGACAGTTCCCTTCAGAGATGCATTCAACCCCAATTCAATATTTCTATTATTATTCCTATATTTCATGAACAGTAAGCTTGTGCATGGTAAAGTATTTTTTTTCTGCTGGCATGTCTGTTCTCCTCTTTGTGTCCGTATTCAGTGTGTGTCTGTGTTAACATCCTGTTTACAGACTTCATAAATATTTACACACAAATTTTGGGAAATTATTACAAAGCAATTTGTTTGCAAGCTCGCAATAAAGACTGACCAAAATAAACCAAAAAAAATGCTTGGATTTATGGCCAATGGACTAGGGCATCTCTATTTTTTATTATAGTTCAAATCATCCCCCGGGCCAGACTGGACCTTTTTGGTCCGTATCAAAGTCCCTTTAAGACAAGTCATTTCACTCGGCGGCCATCTTTGAAACGCCTCTCGGGCATCCTGGGCATCATGCAGCTCCTATCTCTTTGAATGGGGAAACATCAAATTCTCCAAAACTGTTCGCCAACCTTACCATTAAATTTCATATTTGAAATCACCAATGAAATCTAACAACAACCCGCTCATAAATTTAGTTTCTAAACGCTCGAATCATGACAAAAAAAACCTGTATTTTTCAGGCTGGATCAAGCTAATGCGCATGCGCAGACCTAAATGCGAGTCTCTTCGGAGGCGCGTGTCTGACTGTTTCTATAGAAACCGGTGATTCTAACGGCCGCTGAAGTGACGCGATGACTTTACCAGTCGGCGATTGGCTCTTATTTAGAAGGCGGGACTTATTCCGCCATATTGCGCGTTACACTTTCTCCCATTCAAAACAATACAAGTGACACGTCTTGTGTTATTCTATAGTCTTTGTCTGTATTCAGCCCATGGGCCATATAATACACGCGGCGCAAGTGTGTTTGCTAGTTTGCGTCCGGCGGCGTTCGCGTTTTCCCGTTCAGCGCCATGTCCTTAAATTAGTAAATGCATTTGCGCCAGTTAGTGCGCCCATGGGCGTGCTGGTCTAAAAAAGAGGTGTGTTCAGGCGCATTGCCGGCGCATTGCTATTTTAAGGAGCTGAAAATAGACTGCGCCATAGACCAACTCAAACCTGGTCTAAAGTCTAAAGTCAATGGCGCAATATTTTTTTGTTAGAGCGCGTTGGTAGAAACTGCGGCTCTGGGCGCGTCCACAGTGCGCGTTGACTTTGCTTATTACACACAGGGATGCGTATCACACAAACATGCCAAATATTAAAAACAAAAGGATTACAGTGTAAAAGAATATTATTGTGTAGGCTACATAAATATAAAAATGTAATGATGAATAGTTATTGCGTGTATCAGAATTAGGCAACCTATTTTCAATTCAGCCTATTACTACTTATAACGGACACAATCACTGCTAATTCATCCCACGCCTTCTTCACCTCGGGAAGCTTTGGTGGATTCCTGCTTGTCCCGTAGATGATCTGCTGGCGTGCTTTAACTTCGCGCACGAGCAGATCGGTTTCTTCGCTTGAAAACCGTTCAGCTTTTCCACCAACAACTTCCGCCATGCAAATAGCAATCCGCCATGGCGCGAGCGCATCTCGCTCTTAAAGGGAATGGGAGATGACGTTACGCCCATTACTCATTAAGAGAATAGGGACAACCCATTTAAAAAATGCGCCCTGGCACACGGACCGTTTTTCCGTCATTAAAATAGCAAAAGTGTATTTGGGCACGCCCTGAGTGCACTCGGCCGTGCGCTTTACACATTGCGTTTAGATCGTTAAAATAGGGCCCCATATGTTTGAGACCCCTGGTCTAAGACATCCGTTCAACTTATTCTATTAACCCTACCCCTTACAATCTACTAATACTCAACCAATACTCCAATATTGTGAGTTAGTTGACATGTAGGTTACAACATTACTTATAGTCAACAGAATATTTAAAAGTGACCATCAAATTAAAGTGTAACCAATGTTAATCAACAGTCAAAGAGCTATTTTTTTATCCAATCAATTGCAGATGGGTAAAATTCATTCTTTTTTTTACACTGAATATCAAGTTTCACTGTGAAACACTCCATATTACAGAAGTAGAATGGGTTGCAAAAAGGGCTTTGTGTTGACTTTTAAGTATCTACAACAACTACAAAAGCAAAAGTCGGCTCTTGAGGAGGTGCAGAGACCACATTAACAAATCTAAGGCTAAAAATATTAAATCTGTCAAGTGTTAACTACAGTCAGCTGTTGCCTCACCTATGAATGAGCTTCCAAGTATTGTGCTGTGTTGCTATTTCTACTACACAGGTCTAACAGCGACCTCCAACATGTCAGGATCCGTTATCACTTTGTGGCACGCAATGCCAACGAGCTCTCCGTGCAGCAGGGTGAGGTGCTGGAGGTACGGATGACCCTATGTGTGGAGGTGGAGGAGGATGGGGAACAGGGCAGAGCAGGTCTGAGGTATACAGCGTGTGGGAGGTAGAAGGAAAGAAAACACGACTACAGCTCATGCAGAGCTCAAGGTCTAGAAGACTCTGTAGGCCGATGTTTGAACAAAAATGATAAAAAACAAAAACATCAAAAGTTTGTTGGAAACCTGAGGGAAACTACATTGAACATAACATACAGATAAGATAAAAATACATAAAATATAGTTCTGTCTACTTTATAGTGCATACAGTGAGACTCTGTTTGCAATTCCACATTATTGGAACACAAGTAAAGCCTTGCAAATGCACAATACCCACAACTATCCAGGGAGCTGATGTCAAGCATGTAGGAAGGCGTCCTTTCAACCTGTCACTTTCAGATGTCTGCTGTTTCCCTCAGAACAGCCTCCAACCCTTGAGGAACTCTATTTACATGAGAACTACTGAAGTGATCAAGAGGGATTACCCCCGATTGGCTAATCCATCTGGAAACACGGATAATCGTGTTTCTAGACATGCCCGGCCTGAGCCTAGTATCACTGGGATTTAATTCTAGGATCCCAATGGTAGGATGCATCATTGGGGCACAGTATGATACAACCGCTGCGAAAATTAGACAACATGTTGAATGAATGAGGAAGAGTATCAAAAATAGATTTGTCACAGAAAAAAGCCATGCACACTCATGCAATTTACCGTACTAATATTAGACTCTCACATTCTTCTAGGTCTTGGAAAACAATAAACAGTGGCGGCTGCTGAGGAACCGCAGCGGTCAGTCAGGCTATGTGCCATGTAATGTGCTAGAAGAGGTCAAACCAGGAGAGCAGCAGTACAATCGTGCTGCTCTCTTCAACAGCCAGGTTAGCTTGCAGTCTAAGCTACTTCACTGTCACACTGTTCACCCACTTTAACAAAACTTTAGTGTCTTATTACTTATTGAAAGCTCAATTAGAGGATTAAATCCCATGTTTTTTTCTGGTGAAAATGGTAATGCTTTACAATAAGGTCTCATTTGTTAACATTAGTTAATACATTAGCTAACATGAACTATCAGTGAGCAATTTATGTTTTAACATTTTTTGGTAACACTTCAGTATGGGGAACACATATTCACTATTAACTACAACCTTTGCCTCAATAAACTCCCAATTTACTGCTTATTAATAGTTAGTAAGCTAGTTTTTGTGTAAAGGGTTAGTTCACCCAAAAATGAAAATTTGGTCATTAATTACTCACCCTCAGGTCGTCCCACACCCGTAAGACCTTCGTTCATCTTCGCAACACAAATAAAGATATTTTTGATAAAACCTGATGGATCAGTGAGGCCTGCATTGCCAGCAAGATAATTAACACTTTCAAAGTCCAGAAAGGTACTAAATACATATTTAAAACAGTTCATGTGACTACAGTGGTTCAACCTTAAAGGGTTAGTTTACCCAAAAATGAAAATTATGTCATGAAATGACTCACCCTCATGTCGTTCCAAACCCATAAGACCTCCGTTCATCTTCACAACACAGTTTAAGATATTTTAGATTTAGTCCGAGAGATTTCTGTCCCTCCATTGAAAATGTATGTACGGTAGACTGTCCATGTCCAGAAAGGTAATAAAAACATCATCAAAGTAGTCCATGTGACATCAGTGGGTTAGTTAGAAGTTTTTGAAGCATCGAAAATACATTTTGGTCCAAAGATAACAAAACCTATGACTTTATTCAGCATTGTCTTTTCTTCTGGAAACCTTTCCATTGAATTGATTCCATTGAATCCTTTCATCTGTCGGCGCTGGTAATGCACTTTTATGTCGCTGTGGTTGTTTTTGGCGATTAGGACATCCACGACATTCTGAAGCATCGAAAATACATTTTGGTCCAAAAATAACAAAAACTACGACTTTATTCTGCACTGTATTGTATCTCTTCCGGGTCTGTTGTCAATTCGCGTTCACGACTCCGCTGAAGATGAACGGAGGTCTTACGGGTTTGGAACAATATGAGGGTGAGTCATTAATGACATCATTTTCATTTTTTGGGTGAACTAAGTTTAGGCATTAGGTAGGATTAAGGGATATAGAATATGGTCATACAGAATAAGGCATTAATATCGGCTTTATAAGTACTAATAAACAGCCAATATCCTAGTAATATGCAAACTAATAGGCAACTAGTTAAAAGTAAGAACCAAACCCTAAACTAAAGTGTTACCAATTTTTAAAACTTTGTTAATGTTAGGTAATAAAAATACTATTGTTCATTGTTTGTTCGTGTCGGTTCCATAGTGCATTAACTAATGTCAGAGATATTTTGATTTTAAAAATTAATTTAATGTTTAAATTAACATTACCTAAGATCATTAAATGCTGTAAAAGTATTGTTCATTGTTAGTACATGTTAACTAATGTAGTTAACTAAAGCTAACAAATGAAATTGTATTGTAGTCTTTCCGCAAAAACTATTAGATATGTTTGATGAACTGACGTCAGGTGATTTTTTGCCCTGTCCTATTAAAAAAAAAAAAAAGAATCTATTTCATAACATGTTTATATTTATTACATTTTTTATATGTTTTCTGTTAGAATATTACATTGAAGTTTTCAACTGTATTCTAAAGTCCCAAAATGTGCTAACAAGGTTGAAAAAATTGCACACTTCATAGAAAATGAATATAATATAATATATCAAACCATTTCCTGAAGGTTAAGCACTTCCTTTAACCGACCACTTGTGGGGAAAAAAAATATTTTTTTTTTTTTTTTTTTTTTGGTACCTTGTTTGTGGAAAGTGCACACATATATTCTCCTACTTTACATGGCAGGCATTGATTCTTTCTTTTTCCACCCCTCTGTTTTTTCCCAATCTCTACAGGCTGTGAATCCTTACAAAGGTACCTCTGCTGGCCCTGTAAATCACACAGAGGTTTTGGAGATGAATAAATCCTCCCGGGATAAAGATAGTACGTACCTCTTATCTGCTTGCTGTATTTGCTGTGAGATGGAGAGTGGGGAGAGTCTGCCAAAAAATAAAAATGCAGAGAAGTGGGAAATGAATTTGGTGTGAGAGTGCTCTTATGTACACAGATTGCAGATTCCCTCCAGAGCTCATTGTTCCTGTCTTGGGCAATCTTATTCACTATGTCTCTGTCCCAGTGCTTGTTTCTCTCTCTCTCTCACTTCTTCACTATCTCTTTAGACCGCAACCAACAGAAAGAGGTAAATGATGAACTGCTGAAGAGGATAACTGACAACAAGGCCCAGCCACCAGCTCGAAACTTTCGGGTGGAACGCTCAAGTACATCCATGCTCATCACATATGAATCCCAGCCCTTTGAGGTCCATGCTTGGCTCAACGCAAAGGGATTCTCTAGACCGTGAGTGACATGTGACACTTCAGATGACATATGGGCTACGTAACCAAGTAGTTAAACATATGGGCTGTTAACTGAGGTTGCAAGTTCAAACCATGTACCCTTGAGCAATGTACTTACCCCCAGGTTGCTCCAGGGGGACTATGATAAAAACTGTAAAAAATACAAAAAACAAAACAAATTTACACAGTAAAACTGCGTTTTCCACTGAAACAGTAATATACTGTAAAAACAATGCATTCTGGGTAATAATATTTGTCATTTTTGGGAAAGTATCCTATAGGTTACTTTCTCGAAAACGACAAATAATATTACCCAGAATGCATTGTTTTTATGGTATTTTACTGTTTCAATGGAAAACGGTATTTTACTGTGTAAATTTGTTGAGTTTTTTTTTACAGTTGTTTTTTTAGAGTGATAATTTGTAAACCTTATTGAAAATGATACTAAAATACTAAAATCTGGCAAATGTCTATTTTAAATAAACATATACTTTATGATAAAAACTGTAAAAAAACAAACAAAAAAACCCCAAACAAATGTACACAGTAAAACTGCGTTTTCCACTGAAACAGTAATATACTGTAAAAACAATGCATTCTGGGTAATATTATTTGTTGTTTTCGAGAAAGTAACCTATAGGCTACTTCCTCGAAAATGATAAATATTACCCAGAATGCATTGTTTTTACAGTATATTACTTCTGTATATTACAATACATTCTGGGTAATATTATTTGTAATTTTTGAGAAAATATTCTATAGGTTACTTTCTCGAAAATGACAAATAATATTACCCAGAATGCATTGTTTTTATGGTAAATTACTGTTTTTACAGTGATAATTTGTAAACCTTATTGAAAATGATACTAAAATACTAAAATCTGGCAAATGTCTATTTTAAATAAAAATATACTTTTATCCCAGCCTTAATGAAAACTATGACTGGCAATAGTATAATGAATAAGGTGCAGTCTATGATGAGCCTAATTTACATAGATGTGTTTATGCAGAAAAGAATTTAAATCTTAATTTAAAGGGTTAGATCACCCAAAAATTAAAATTCTGTCATTAATCACTCACCCTCATGTCGTTCCAAACCCGCAAGACCTTCATTCATCTTCAGAACACAAATTAAGATATTTTTGATGAAATTTGATGGCTCAGTGAGGCCTCCATTGACAGTAAGATAATTAACACTTTCAATACCCAGAAAGGTACTAAAGGTACTATCATGTGACTTTGGCAGTTTCATACGCTCTCCGAACCACTGATTCGAAACAAGCGATTCGCAAAGCTTTGAAGCTTCATGAAGCAGTGTTTTGAAATCGCCCATCACTAGATTTTGTTGAATAAAGTTGAATGTTGTGCAACTTTAGTGAATTTGCCCCAGTTTATTTTCATAGTATATATAGCAGTTTATCTCAAAAGATCAAATAAAATTTGATTCCTTATGATATGACTGCTTTAAAAAAAAAAAAAAAAAGAGAGAAAAAAAGATGAATATGATGTACTATTCTCTCTACATTCCAGGGTGGTGGAATGTCTGGGTATTCTGAATGGGGCTCAACTATTTTCTCTCAGTAAGGATGAGCTGAAAGACGTGTGTGGGGACGAGGGTTCCCGTGTCTTCAGTCAGATCAGTGTGCAGAAAGCTCAATTAGAGGTCTGTCACAGAGCAATATCACTTATGTTAATCTGAATTTGAGTAGATAAAATTTTCAAATCCAGTGCAAAATGGAGCATGAAAGACTTTTCTTTCTCACAGAGGGGTCGTGGGGATACAGAGCTACAGGAGATCATGAGGCGACGACAACAGGAGGTGGAAGGCTCAACCTGGGACTGATTACAGTCAATCAGGCCGTCACTCATGGCCTTATTTCAGCACATTTTCTTCAGTACTCTTGTTCACCCTACAATCAACAGCCACCCAGAGGAATTCAGAACAGATGGACTAAACAACTCCAATCATTACTGAAGCCCAGTCCAGCCCATTTCCTTTATGACCCATACAATGTAGTGCTTAACGCTAGTGCTTAAACTGATGAACATGAATGCATTGAAAGTGAAAATTATTTTGATAGCAGGCATTGACTTATGATTGGAGCTGTTAAAGGGATAGTTCACCCAAGAAATACAGAAAATTCTGGCATTATTTATTAAACCTCATGTCAGTTGTTTGCAGTTATTTTTATGTGGACCCTTCACATAGCTTTTTTTTCATGAAATGCAAATAATGGTCACGTCTGTCAAAGTTAAGTCATTATTCCACTGCCCCAACTATGCCGCTTTTCAACGCATCTCATCAAATGTCATTGCTTCTGAGGATGAGTAAATAATGACGTTGATTCATTTTCATTTTAGGATAAACTATTTCTTTATTTTAACATTTTAAAAAGGTCCCGGCATAAATAATAAATAAAATGGTATTAATTAATGCAATGAAGGATTGTAATTTATTATCATCTACTTAATTCAGCTAAAATGACTACTTGAATATTAATTTTAAACATTGAGTTAT
This sequence comes from Chanodichthys erythropterus, assembly GCF_024489055.1. NCBI lineage: Eukaryota > Metazoa > Chordata > Actinopteri > Cypriniformes > Xenocyprididae > Chanodichthys > Chanodichthys erythropterus. The sequence goes on from NC_090227.1 coordinate 32,435,792, forward strand.
TTATTTTTTCAATTCTTCAGTACACTCATGCTTCACACTTCATTAACACAAATTAGATCATGTTTATTCATGTTTATGATTAGTAGAGACTATCATACTTCATAATAAGACACATAAGAGCTCACAGATGTATTGCGAAACCTTCTTTGTACACTATCTGCACCTTTGAATTATGAGTCTGAAAATATCTTTTGTCATTAAACAACAAAAATTAACCAATAAACAAACTATGCAAGCCCATGGGCAAATCAGTATGTCTGTAATTGATTTAAATCATGTTTACATAAATTGTGTACTGCATGTGCATTGATTTCATAAGTGCCAGAAATCATTGTACTATCGCTTTTCACAGAGCAAATTCCTGGTGCTCTTCTTACCCAGTGTTGTCTATAAAGCCCCCTTTCAGCCCTGTGAAAACCATAAGGCTGAATCTCTAACCGCCTCAATGACTGACAGTTTTGCTACTTGCCCTCACGGGGGGCACATAACAGTGGCTTTGAGTTTGTCTTGTTGCTTTATTTCTGGAATAGATTGTGAACGCATCAGCGAGTATTGTGCTGTGTTCAGGATGAGTGAGAATGACCTCCATCTCTCCCTTTGTATGCACTGTCAAAACGCCTCCCAGTCTTAAGAGAGGGTGGATGTGACTGCGTATTGTCACTATGATTCATGGCATGAATCAATGCCTAATGATGGGATTTACAGAGAGGAACATCAAAGAAAAGATAGAGATTTGCAGTGCAGTCGAACTATTGTTATCCACATTGAGGGAATCTACCATTTTTGAGAGAATTTTCTCTTCTATATATCGGGGATTGTGGTATCAGGCTGAGGAGATATGAAAAATAAAACTGTCTCAAATAGGTTACAAAGAAAATTAATACAATACAAAGAGTAGTGATATTACATTTCACACAGCAACTTCAATATTTGGTTAAAAAGGAATGAACCACAGTTGAGAAATGTAGAGTAATGGATATGACTATGTTAATGTATTTGGTCTTGGCGGAATAGATCTGCTGCTGAATTTCTGCTGCTGTAGATTATTGCTGTTGTTGTACATTATTGCTGCTGCTGCAGAGCAAGTACAGGAACTTGCTACTGCCAATACATACGCCGATATGCAGCTGTGAGTAAGACATAGTGCTGCAGCACAAATAGCATATAACAATAACCAATAGCAGATCTAGACAGGTGGAGCTGTGGAAGGTGGAGGGTTTTAGAAGAAAATGCTGCAAACTGCTATAGTGAATGGGACATGGACCAATCAGCTTATGCCAAGCAGTTAATGCTGTAATTATCATCAACTTGCATTAAGACCCATCAGCCACGGGCGGACTGACCATCTGGCATACCGGGCACTTTCCCGGTGGGCCAACGTGCTTTTTTGGGCCGACGGTCGCCGACCTAAAAAAAAAAAAAAAAAAAAAAAAAAATTCTCTCAGCCCATCAAAGTGGTAGGGCTAGATCGGCGGCCCAATGCTTTTTCAATTGACACTGGGCTGCTGGCCCAAAATATCACATAGGCTAGTTTTTTTTCCTTCTGACAGATGTGGCTCATGAAACATGTAGCTCAACGGCCCATTGGTTGTTTTCTTGATTGACACTGGACTGGCCCAATCATATCTTTGAACAGCTACATCTATAGGATTTCTGCCTGCACGCAGTTTCAGTGTGATCATGGAGAAGAAACGCAAAGGAGGTGCAGAGAAGCTGCGTGAGAGAAAAAAACTCTGCCAAATGTGTCAAATTGACACAAATGTTTTCGGCAGTAGCAGCAGGGGTGTAAATCGCGGGGGGGATAGGACCCCCCTATCTGAGTGCTGTCCCCCCCCAAAAATATAATTAATAACCACGCTAAGTATTGTGCATAAATTATATAAACTTAAAATAATTATGTAAGTAGTAAAGCAATACAAACGCAAACGGGCGTTTTAAGTTTAGAAATATTTTGAGTCACCCCTCCCTTGCCTCACAGTGGTTTGGTCCACCGCGCACGTCACACTCGCTTGTGTGTAGAATCTGTAGAAGTCTGGCGGCGCCGGCGGGAGAGAACAATTCTACAGACAGATGAGTTCCAGTAAGTCGGCTGTCAAGGCTATTTTATTCAAAAACATCGGATGAAGTGATTATTTTCTCTTTAAAGCTGATAGTGCTGAGTAATTAGTCATAACAACAACAAAAAGATGATAACTGATGATTTTTTTCCCGTGAGTCCGCTATTTTAGCGATTATAATGTTACCTAGCTTGTTTACCATAGCTTGTTGGATATAAGTCACCCACACCAACAACAATTAACATTGTGATAAGAATATGTAAACTGTAATAAGGCTAATAGATTTACTGTTGTGTGTTGGGTTATGCTCAGTGTATATTCATCGTATTTTGGTGACTTGGTTGTAAACAACTTCAAAAAGTAAATAAATAAATAAAATAAATTATATATATATATATATATATATATATATATATATATATATATATATATATATATATATATATATGAAATTATATAATTAGTAATATATAACTATATAGTCATGAAATTATATATATATATATATATATATATATATATATCATGATATTATAAAATTAGTAATATATAATTATATAATCATGAAATTATATATATAAGTGGAAGGACAGGTGGTATTTGTGATCTTATGTGGTGGTGGGCCGGTCTGGGCCAAAATGCCAGGGCTGATTTTTGGTCCCAGTCCATCCCAGTCCAGTCCATCAGCCTGTGCCATCTAGTGTTTTATGAGAGAACTATGTATTTATTCTAACACACATACACACACACATTTGCTTCACTATATTAGTGAGGGCATTGCATAGACTTCCATTGATTTTATATCAGATTAATTTTATTTTCTATCAACTAACCCAACCCCACCCCTAAACATAACCAGTAAAATGTTTTTACTAGTATAATGTTTATAATGTTTCACTATATAAGTACAAGTATAGCCAAACCTGCACACACACACACACATGGTTTTCCATGTTTTATGGGTTTCCATTGACATAATGATTTTTATACTGTACAGACTGAATATTCAAAAATCAAAACATTTGGTTCCACCAATGATTCTCACATGTGCATTCTTCTGCTGAAGATACACCACAATAAATCACTCTGAAACTGTTCCCTGCATTACTATCCATGCAAAACATACAGCGTTATCAGTAAAGTCTGATTCTTGAGCTAATGATTCTTATGAGTCTTTTTTTGTGTGTGTGTGTGAATCAGAAACATATATCAAGGTCTCTCAAAGTCTGTTCCATGTTTCTGCAGTAATTTACAGTGTTCAGAACAACTAAAGTCGGATAGTGTATGATCCTCGCTTGTTTAGTTAAAATCTGGTTAACACTTTAGTTTAGGGTCCAATTCTTACAAAATAGTTGTTTACTAGCATGCATACTATTAGGATACTGGCTGTTTATTAGTACTTATAAAACACATATTAATGCCTTATTCTACATGACCATATTTTATATCGCTTAATCCTACCTAATACCTAAACTTAAAGACTACCTTACTAACTATTAATAAACAGTAATTGACCCTTCGCAAAGACCTGTCCCCCTTAGTTACTGTTGCTTTGTCCAACAAGCCATGGCGCTGTCACGCCACACAGAGTAAAAAATACATTGCAGAGCAAAGAGGACACTGACAACACGTGGACAGACAAGACAGAGCAATTTGAACAATAAAAACAGTGTTGTGAGTCTTTAATGCGTCGTGACCATGGTTGTGACAGATTGCTGTAGCGCCTCAGCTCAAGTGGCTCAACTTCTTACTAGTTCATTTATAGCATCAAATAAACAAGAATGAACATCAGAAGGAATGTTGTTTCAAATGCGGAAAGACGTAAATACACAGAAAGTCCACCGAGGTTAATCTTCTAATTCCTGACTGCTTTGTCAGACAAAATGGCAGATTCGGTGTTATGATTGATTAGATCACTTGTCAATCAAACTCCTGGCGAAGTGTCAATCAGGAGTTTATTGAGGCAAAAGTCATAGTTAATAGTGAGAATTGGAGCGTAATCTAAAGTGTGGCCAAAATCTGTTAAGGTAAGTCATGTAGTGTATTCCAACCTAATACAAACCCTTTTGCATTTTTACAAATGAGGATGTCCCCAAAAAAGGAGGTTTTGTCAGATTTAGCTCACTTATGGGTACAAATTTTATTATTTGTTACTGTTACATTGTATATTTATTTTTCCTATGATTCATATCAACATATAATAATATCAGCATCAAATTAAAAACATTCATCAATGAAACTGGAATCATTCTTTACAATTCCCATCCCTATACCCATAACCAAAATGCAGAAATCAGACACAAAATGGCCACTGACAAAGACTCAACACATCACTGGCTGAAGTGAATTCCAATTTCTGTCTACTTGAAGTCATTTACAACACCAACCAGTAGAGAAGATGGCAATAACAAGCCCTTAGATGACTAACTCAGATGCCATGAATCTAATCATGCATAATTTATGAGATGAAAAAACACTAAGAAAAAAATAAATAAATAAAGCAAACACAGTCCAGATCTGTTCATTTACAGCCAATTATAACTGACTAACATGAAAGTTGTTGTCACAATTAGCTTGGTATTTCACGCCGGTGGAGAGAACAGCCACAACATGTGACAGATCTGACATTTGGGGGTATGCTGGTCTGTGTATGTGTGTGTGCAGGGGGGAGGAAAGTTTTTTCTGGAGAGACAACTAAATGCACAATATCAGTCACACCCGCGCTGTCAGCGCTGCAGGAGACCGACGACTCCAAACTTCTTCTCATTTCATTCTCTGCACCACCCAGTGGGCAGTCACTTAAAATAGAAGACAATAACATGCATGGGGCCCCTTTGAGGTGGCAGAACAAGCGTGCCTGATGGAGTCTGATGCCTGCAGATAAAAGCCGTCTAATGCGGGTCCTGTTTTGCAAAGAACACGGCTGCATAATCAATAACCTATCGAACCGAATATGTAATGCATACTTATCCAAACATCCTCTGGGATTTTGTAGGTTGATATGGTTTTGTAATTTAGCTGCAGTGCATCATCCACAACATAAATCTTAATCTAACCTGAGATGTTATAAGCGATCTGCCACTTTAAGACGCCTGAAGTGACACGGATGATTAAGCGAAAAGGGAACGACATGACAATGTGCATATAGCATCTCCCTAAGCCCTTGCCAAGATTCCTAATTCCCTGTGTTTGTTCACAAGGATTAGTGGGTGCTCGGCGCTCAGTACCGACTCATCGAGTGCTCCCACTAATTCTTATCCAACCATGACAAAAGGCGGACAAATTTTCTCGAATGACTCTACTGTTAGTCTTGCATGATTTAGATTCACTCTGCGCCGCCTGGTTACTCAAAGGTGAGGGGAACCACGTTATTAGCCAGTTATTCTGCAAATGACATTTTCCCCCGCCTTACAGACATTTGAGATTTACACTCTAATTGCGACTAACTAGACAAGTGCCCTTTCTTTTGGCTTGACCTCACTGGCATTAATAGTTCAGATTAAATCAAATGTCATTCCACACTTAGGTAATTGAATTATATCTCTGTGTTCCCCCTGACATCTGCAGTGATTCATTTTCTTCCCCCTTTTGTAAATCACCCTGGACTTCAATTTAGATTTGTGTCTCCCTGTTTTCGCTGAGCGGAGGGAGAGGGATCGATCCGGTAGCTCCCTCCCCACCTCAGCATCTGAGAGGGTCTTACTGCTCGCATGGCACGATCGATTTACAGTGTGGAAAGCTGTTTCTTTTTTAATCCATCGAGAAACAAACCATGAACGGTTACCGGGCGTGGAGTCCATGTGCGTGTGTAACACTGACAGTGAGGACTGAACAATATGTGAGCGGGTTGAATGCCATTTAGCTCAAGGCTAATGTATAAGGATAGCCATTTAATCCTTCAGAACAGAGACAGATCAAGTTAATGCACCCTGTCACATCCTCTCTGCCTCAAGACAACTCTGCTCAATGTAAAAAAGGCCCTCAGCAAACTACATTCAGCTGGTTAGATTATATCAAGAGACTGCCGGCCCTCTATTGCTCAGTGGCCACTTCATATGTGCTTCCAAACAGTTGCAATCACGTCTTTATTAAAATCACATATGAAAATGTTTGATAAAAGTCTTTTTTTCTTGATTTCATCAACAAAAATGCAAAAAAGCATGATGAAAATGACTGTCAATTCATTAAATTGTAGCTGATGGAAATGGAGATTAAAAGACATTAACAATGGTTTTAGAAGAACAAAAATGAATTAAAAAGAAATTATTCAAATATTCAAAGCATTTTAAAGCACAATTTCACTTTCAAATGAAAATTACCCCAAGCTTTACTCACCCTAAGCCATCCTAGGTGTATATGACTTTCTTCTTTCTGATGAACGCAATCAGAGTTATATTAATAGATATCCTGACGCATCCAAGCTTTATAATGGCAGTGAACAGGATCAACGAGTATGAGCTGAAGAAATTCCACATCCATCATAAACGTACTCCACACGGCTCCGGGGGGGTAATAAAGGCCTTCTGAAGTGAAGTGATGCGTTTGTGTAAGAAAAATATCCATATTTAACAAGTTCTAAAGTAAAATATCTAGCTTCCGCCAGACCGCCTTCCGTATTCAACTTACGGAAAAAGCGGAACTGACATCATGTCAGTTAAAAAATTTCTGTAAGTTGAATATGGAAGGCGTAGGACGTAGCGGAAGCATTTTGAACTGTGAGAGGTGTTACACTTTCTTCGTAAGTTGAATATGGAAGGCAGTCTGGCTGACGCTAGATATTTTACTTTATAACTTGTTAAATATTATAGATATTTTTCTTATACTCGTTCATGTGAAGAACGTTTATAATGGATGGATGCACTTTCTTGAGCTTCATACTTATTGGTCCCTTTCACTGCCATTATAAATCTTGGATGCGTCAAGATATTTATCAATATAACTCAGATTATGTTCATCAGAAAAAAGAAAGTAATATATATGAGAGAGCCTGAGTGAATAGGTTTATATTGTGTGTATATATACTGTGTATTTAGTGTATAAATTCTGTGTATACAATATTATAAATAATATAGTTTATATTACGTTTTCCATACTATGGAAGTCAATGGAGTCCATCAACTGTTTGGTTACCCATAATCTTCAAAATGTCTTCTTTTGTATTCAACAGAAGAAAGAAATTCATACAGGTTTGGAACAACTTGAGGGTGAGTAAATGACAGAATTTTCATTTTTGGGTGAACTATCCCTTTAATTAGGCACTCTATAATTGTACATTAAAAGTTACTGTGATGCAACAATGATCTAACACAGAAAACAAGTTTCTATGCTAGTCTAAAACATATAAAAATAATAAGTCTTCAAACCATGAAATCTTCACTGTAAGTAGCCAATGCATCCGTACACTTCAGTAGCGTAGCTTTCCACATCAAGAACAGTACTTACACTTTCTACGTTGTTCATGGTTATAAATCTTCTATATTCTGAATTTTTAATTCAGATTATTTTGTCCCTTCTAGAAGAAAAGCAAGAATATTATAAAAAAACATGGTTGACCTAAGCCAATGTCTGTGATAACAGCATTGGAATGCGTCACTGCCGCGAGTCCCTCAGATCCGTACAAAGGTTTGAGTAAGAGCTGCATTGAGTGGCTGTTGTAATTCTCAGAGAGACAGGCCCGCAATCTCCAGTTTCCCAGACACAAATCCTGCTTATCTGCTGAGGGGTATCCTCCCCTCCAGTCCCTCTCTGCGGTCCAATCCCACGAGTTCCACCAGCTAAGCGCAACCAACCAAAGGGACAAAAAGCAGAGAATTATATCACACAGTTGCCAAAACCGACCGATGGAAAATACATGTTTGGGAAATTACCTTTGGATTTGACTCTTCTGTAAGTTCCTGTATGAAACAGATGATTATGCATGCTTAACAGGCCCATATAAGTGTCAACTACCAGCTTGTTCCACGAGAGCTCCTTAAAAAACCTTACATGAGCAGAATTTGTAATTTATGGTGTGAGCCGCAAAATGCATAATGCAAACATGCCATATCTTTGGTACAAAAGATCTGAATCCACATTGAAAAGACACAGCTTGGTCTGCCTAAACTCTTTCCTTGTCCCAGAGGACTAACGGAGGGTGCCAGGAGATGAGAATCTGGATTTTGTTCATCACTTGCAGATGGTGGCGTTTCTGGCCAAACAGGACATGGTAGATTTAAACAGCTCAGAAAAGCGTTCCCCAAGCAGGACAGCCTGCCAGATTGCAAAGATGTTGAGTGGGAGCTTTTAGCCGTTGCATGTTGGCACACCAAGAGTTTGCATTTTGCCACAAAAACATAATCTAATTGTGTAAATATCAAATATTGCTGACAGCAACATCCATCTTATACTTGCGTTGTAATTCTTTTTTTATAGTAGCTGATTTAATTTCCCCTAACATATTTTTATACAGCTTTCTCACACTGAATTTGCATTAGGCACTGTAAGTGGTATTTACGTAAATGTGAGGTAATCTTTTGACAGAACATGATTGTGATGACGCCCATTGAATGCTCATTAATTTTAGTTGCTAAGACAACGTACAACTGTACTGTTGTCTCTCTGAAATCATTCCATAATCGAATTCCCTTCAAATTCACATTACTCAACAAATTGACATACACCGATTATTGATTCTGCACAACGGCCGTGCTGCACGAAGGACTACCGCCGAATTAACAAGATCTCAAAACATATATCATACTCCAGTCCGTTTGAATTTATCGCACCTCACTAAATCCAAATCAGGTTTCTCAATTTGTTCTCAAGGACTGGCGGATTATTAAAAATGAACTGGCATAAATTATAAAAATGGCTCATGGATTTTCATGGGATGGGTTTTGATGACAAATGTTCTAGAGCGTGATGATCATGACGATCTGACAAAATATCATAATTCAAACCACCTCTTCCAATCTCATCACTAATGATTTAAGTGATGATATGTCATCTTAAACCACTGAGGTGGCTGACACACACGACAGTCCTTGTTCATTAGGACTGATAAAATGTCCAACACTCAACGCTCATTTCAAGGATAATACAGGTCCATCACTGCCTCACCATACTGGAGCTTTCGTTCTTCACCATCTCGTTTAGAAATACAATACGGAGGTGGCATTACGGTGAGAGTCGTAATGCCGCAAGTATTATTTTCATATGATTTCATGTTGGTGTCAAAAGAAATATGAGGTTTATTAGTTTCCTGGAGCTTTGTGTGCTTCATTATTTCGCCGTGACAGTTTAGTCTGAAGGAGGGAGGGGGGTGTTTTTCATTAAACGCTTGTATCGTCTCAGATGCTAATGGCAAACGTGGGGAGAGCAGGAAATTAAAACCTACATCAATACGTGAGAGGCCTTCCACAATAACACATTTTCAGCCGGACTTTCAATTCATTATATGCTACAGTGCAAAACATGGACAACCAAATGTTTTTCTATTCTGTTTTTATCGATGAACCCGGGACAAAATCCACCGTCCGCAAGCCTAGTGTCTTGGAGTCTGTCAGTGAGGATATTTCAGCAAGAAGACTGATGGTATTCGGTGGTAATGTAAACCTTTCGCAAACTATTCGCAATCACTTCCACACATTCATCAACTCACCTCTTGTCTTTTTTTCCCTTTTTCATTACAGCTGATAGGAAAAGGAACACAAAACACATTTGGGCTCTCTGCGCTCCATAAAGAATATAATCAATTCTTTATTATTGCATTCGGGAGGCTTGAGGGCTGTCAAGCTGGGGAAAATGATATTGCTGGAGACTAAGAGAAGATAAATTCACATGTGGAGCTTTGCTAATGGCGAATGGGATCAGGCACTGTCCGGTTTGTCTGAGTCACATTACTGATGATGAATGACAGGCCGACGATGACCCGCAGTGCGCCTCTGATGACAACGTGACAACATTCAATGGTAGCATGATAGCATGGACAGATACCAAAACGTTTTTTCTGTCGAGATCCCCTGGGATCTCAGGAAACGCACATTAACCAGCCCTCCAGACAGGTAGTAAATCCTCTTGACGTGTTTATACTTATTTTATAGCCACAACAACCACATTAAAGGATGGCAGCTGGAGAGCCAGTATTTCAGCAGGTCTGCCTATGTTTGTGTGATGACGGTCTCCATAGTGACCTGAGAAGCAGCATCTTTTAGAGGAAGTTGCCAGAGACAATGAAGCATCAAACATCAAAGGAAACTAGCATTTGCACATCATGTAGGAAATAATCAAGCAGTGTCTGGAGACATGTTCACACTGCTATCAATAATTCTTCAAACTCGGCTTTATAATAACTGACAGCTCTTCTGTTCTCTCGCATGCTTTCTGGTAATTTTCCTTTTTTAATCTGCAAAAGTGAGCGATGGCTCAGCACAAAAGAATCAATACAGCAGAAAACAAGGAATTCTGACAATTTTATAGCTGCGCTAAGCTAATCTTGGACTGGGAGTCGTTCCATTAAACTCAAATATGATTCCTCCAGGCCCAACTTCTGTCATCAAACGCTAAACATTAATTGGTTTATCAAAGGTTAATTGCTCAATAGATACTAGGCTGTTGGAGTTTAATTGTGCCATTAAATGCTCTCGCTAGAGCCCCAGGTTCAGGTAATGGATTTTGTCATTTGAAAGAAAATATTATTTGGTGGCAGCTGGACTGATAACAGTGTCGAGCACTGACAGGTCCATGCCCTCTCACACAGGGAAAATACACAAAAGTGCATGAGTACACATGCTCGCTGCAAACAGTGATGGTATTTAGCTATGCTTTGTAAATATAAATGACTCATTCTTCACTGTGGCAGAATTGCCTTCCTGGGCCGGATTTTATGAACGCATCTGTGTCTGCCATTAGGGTGTAACACATCAAAATAGAATGAGGAAATTGCATGAGCCACGGTTGGGCAAAATTCAGAATTGAACTGGCTCCCTTTCAGTTCATGAATGTGAATGTGAATTAAAGTGGCCTTGCCTGACAGGAAGTTGAATTGGAATGACAGGAAAAGAAATTTATTGAATTGCAATTTAAAGAAATTTAACACAAGTAAGGAATTTTGGGAAACAAAGTGTTTCTCCACCCTGGTCCCCAAATGTTAACTTTGTCAACAGTGAAATTGTGTCTTGGCAGAAATTGTTCAAAAAAATTAGTTAACTTACTTGATTTGAATTTAAATGTATTATAATTTAAAGGGTTAGTTCACCCAAAAATGAAAATTCTGTCACTAATTACTCACCCTCATGTTGTTTCACACCCGTAAGGCCTAAATTCATCTTCGGAACACAAATTAAGATATTTTTGATAAAATCCGACGGCTCAGTGAGGCCTTCATTGACAGCAAGATAATTAACACATTCAATGCACAGAAAGGCACTAAAGACATATTTAAAACAGTTCATGTGACTACAGTGGTTCAACCTTATGTTAACCTTAAAGCAATGAGAATACTTTTTGTGCGCCAAAAAACAAAATAATGACTTTATTTAACAATATCTAGTGATGGGTGATTTCAAAACACTGCTTTGTGAAGCTTTGAAGCTTTACAAATCTTTTGTTTCGATTCAGTGGTTTGGAGCACGTATCAAACTGCCAAAGTTACATGAACCATTGAAATTTTGAAACACTTGTGATGTAACAAAGCCTTGTTTACTGAAATCACGTTACTTTCATGGTCTTTACATTGTATTGAGACCATTGTATTGTTTTTTTTTTTTTTGATGCACAAAAAGTATTCTGATCGCTTCATAACATTAAGGTTAAACAACTGCAGTCACATGAACTGTTTTCAATATGTCTTTAGTACCTTTCTGGGTAAAGTGTAAATTAACTGGAGGCCTCACTGAGCCATTGGATTTTTTCAAAAATATCTTAATTTGTGTTCCGAAGATGAATGAAGGTCTTACGGGTGTGAAACGACATGAGGGTGAGTAATTAATGACAGAATTTCCATTTTTGGGTGAACTAACCCTTTAAACCTATGTCCTTACACTGTACATTTGAATCTGAATTACAATTCAGGAATCGAAAAGGCATTCACAAATCAGTTCTAAGTGGTGCACAATTCTGGCATGAAAAAAAGTGACCAAAAATAAAAAGAAAGATTATCTGAGCTTTACTTTTCAGTATTATCCTGTCACTTCATAGAAAATACAGCATCATATATGCATTTTTGTGCATTTAGCCTTATAGAATATACATGCCCAAACCTATTTTGTTTTAGTATGCACATCTCTGGGAACTAAACCTGTGACTGGGCTGTTGCCACCATCATGTTTTACCCCCACTGAGCTACAGGAACACAAACCTGCAAGAAGCATTGTTGTGCCAACAATATCTCTCTCATTTTTACCAGCATCTTCTTTAACGATCACTGGGTCATCCTCAGCACAATTATTTCAAATAATTGACCTTGAATTGTTTCTTCCAAACAACCATTCTTCTCTTCCATGCTTAATTAATCAGGACATCCACAGTAATTAATCTCAGAGGAGAACTGATTATGTGGCATAAAGCGACGGGATTGTATTACACCACTCTGTGGGCATCAATAACCAAATGTTAAATGAGTGGAAATGCAAAAAAACAACGCTTTCATGATTCCTAATGGCTTTGGCTGAGGTCCCGGACAAATAAAGCTTTCTAGATAAATGAAGAACTGCATGATGTTTTTATTACATGCAAGTTAAAAATTGTGGTCATTCCTTCAGGCAAAAGTAGAGTCTATAGGGGTGATTCCTGTTATGAAGTATTTTTATGTCCTCATCATATAGCCTATACCTCTTGATATATAAAAGGGTTCACCCAAAAATGAAATTTCTGTCACTAAGAACTCATCCTCAAACCTGTCCCAAACCCGTAAGACCTTCATTCATCTTCGGAACACAAATTAAGATATTTTTGATGAAATCCAAAGTTTTCTGAACCACACATATGCAGCAACGTCATTGCACATTTTGAATTCCAGAAAGGTACTAAAGACATTGTTTAAATATACAATGTGACAGTGGTTCAACCTTAATGTTATGCAGCTCGAGAATACATTTTGTGCGTAAAAACAAAACAAAAATAACAACTTTATTTAATAATTTGACTTGAATTTTGACTATTGGATTTCATTAAAAATATCTTAAAGGTGCCCTAGAACTTTTTTTTAAAAGATGTAATATAAGTCTAAAGTGTCCCCTGAATGTGTATGTGAAGTTTCAGCTCAAAATACCCCATAGATTTTTTTTTTTTTTAATTAATTTTTTTAACTGCCTATTTTGGAGCATAATTAGAAACGAGCCGATTTCAGGTTGCGGCCCCTTTAAATCACGCGCTCTCCGCCCCCTCCCGAGCTCTCGACTCTATCACAGCATAAACAAAGTTTACACAGCTAATATAACCCTCAAAATGGATCTTTACAAAGTGTTCGTCATGCATACTGAATGCATGCGTCGGATTGTGTGAGTATTGTATTTATTTGGGTGTTTACATTTGATATTGAATGAGTTTGAGGCTGTGCTCTGTGGCTAATTGGCTAACACTACACTGTTGGAGAGATTTATAAAGAATGAAGTAGTGTTTATGAATTATACAGACTGCAAGTGCTTAATAATAAAAATAACGACGGCTCTTGTCTCTGTGAATACAGTAATAAACGATGGTAACTTTAACCACATTTAACAGTACATTAGCAACATGCTAACGAAACATTTAGAAAGACAGTTTACAAATATCACTAAAAGTATCATGTTATCATGGATCATGTCAGTTATTATTGCTCCATCTGCCATTTTTCGCTGTTTTCCTTGCTTGCTTACCTAGTCTGATTATTCAGCAGTGCACAGATCCAGACGTTCTGCCCTTGTGTAATGCCTCAATCATGGGCTGGCATATGCAAATATTGGGGGCGTACACCCCGACTGTTACGTAACAGTCGGTGTTATGTTGAGATTCACCTGTTTTCCGGAGGTCTTTGAAACAAATGAGATTTATATAAGAAGGAGGAAACAATGGAGTTTGAGACTCACTATATGTCATTTCCATGTACTGAACTCTTGTTATTTAACTATGCCAAGATAAATTCAATTTTTAATTCTAGGGCACCTTTAATTTTTGTTCTGAAGATGAACGAAGGTCTTACGGGTTTGGGACAACATGAGGGAGAGTACTTAATGACAGAAATTTCATTTTTGGGTGAACTAACCCTTTAATATCGTTTTTTTCTTATCCCAAACTGATAAGCTGAAGACTATTTCCGTGTTATGGCCAAAAAGCGATAAATGACTGATATAAAATTTGATGCTGTTTTGTCAGAATAAATTAAAATAATACCACTAAAAACTAAATCTCAAAACTCAAAATGCAAAAAATAAAAAATAAAAAACAAAAACACACACAAAAAAACTGAATTTATTATATAAATATATGCATTTAATTTCATACTGATAATTACAATGCACATTATGTTAAATATTAATTTTGTTTTATATTTGTTAAAATTATTTTTAACAATGAATTAATTAATTAATTAATTATTACTTTTAATGATTTCCTTTTTTAGTGAACTTTTGATGGCAGCAAAGTTAATCTACATAAATGGAAAAAGGGCGAAAATGAGAATGGACAGCTAAACAATCCTTTAGCTACAACACAAGCGAATGATCCATTATATGAAAAGAACGTAGAAAGCCATATGTGTTTTCTACAATGTCTGTTTGTGAATGCAGTAGTAAAAGTGATTGCAATTTCACCCTGCCATTTAGTGTTCAAGTCAAACATGCCATCCAAATAAAAACAAACATTGGGAACAAAGGCCCCGCGCTTCCAGGAATTAGCATCCTGAGCGAGGTGCCAGCTGTGTTTGCTGTCGCCACAGAGGTGCAACGAAACGCTTGACAGTGTGTCACATCTAACCACTGCCATTCTGCCGACGCTGCAACGCTTTACTCCTGACCCTCGGTACCACAAAAGAAGTACACACGCTTTCCATCTCCGCAGAGCTCACTACCTGTCAATCTACCTATTCAAAGGTTTCCCTCTCCCTGTGAGAGCCTGTTCCTCCATCTCTCCATTTGGCCCTGACTATAAGTGTCACTTCGGTTTAGATTCCACCACAGCCCTAGAACCGAACAAAAAGAGCTCCCACGGAGGGTTTGGCGGGGTGGAGCAGACCTGCTGTTTCATTAGCACCCCAGGGAAGTGCTGGTTCAAAAAGAGGCCTTGCGTCACACTGTTGATCCCTTTAGCTACATCAAAGAGCAGTTGTGATGACTGCATGGGGAGATTGAATGCCACACTGGGCACTCTTAGTGTGGAGAGAAGTTGTCTGTTCGCGCAAGCATTTAGCATGCTAATTGGAGTAATGGCCATCTGTACAGTACAATATCTGCAGTCCAAGAGATGTTTTGCTTTAAGTGCCAATTTTTTTATTTCAAAAGCCCCGGGAGAGAGGTTGAAGCAATGATGGTACGTTGGCAATGGGAAGGGTATGAACTGCAGCATCAGTTGGGAAATAAACCAATGTTTGTCAAGGACTTGAAGAAAACAACATCAGTGTAATATAACCTGACACCACCCAGAAAAGGCTGGAATGCTATAGATAAAAAAAATGTAGGGGTTGCAAAATAAAAGACACAACCTCCAGCAAGACTGAAACTGCAGACTCTATGAAATGATATCTAGCTGTCTGTAGCTAAACACTGGATCCAACGGATGGATCCAAAGCTCATGGACTACAGCACAGTCTGAAAGAGAAATGTGAGATATATATATATATATATATATATATACACACACACACATACACACACTCAGACATAAACTCTTTCCCACTACTGCTGCATTTGAAATTCATTTCAAACTCCCCCTCTCCACAGACTCACATTTATTTTTAGTTCTTTGCCTGGGAAGCATAAGAAGAACGTTGAATGAAAATTCATTTCAACCCTCAATAGTGGTAAAAACCTATTCTGAATATGCTTACCCCTGTACAACACTGATATCGTTACGTTTATCATTTAGCTCCACTTATCCCAGCTAGTGTTGAGGACAAATATCCTATCCCAATAATCCAAACAGCCTAATACTTCAGCATGATAGTTGAGGTTCTGTAAAAAGGGAGGCTTTTCTTTAGTCCAGGGTAATTTAACATAGATCACTATGGGCAGCTCTCACATTTAACGTGGAGCTTGCTGTTATACACTTGATTGCGTTCTGCTGACTGAGCTGCGGGCGGTTTCTTGCCCTATCGCCTCCTCTGCAGCCTCCTTAAAAGACTCTGTGATCAAGGAGGTCAATATGTGGAGAAACTTAGTGACTTTTGTGGCACCTTGCTATTTGAGCACACACACACACACAAATATGAAAATGATTAGAAAAAGGTTAAATGGTTTTAAAAAATATTCACACTTGTGATATTTATGGTGAATAATGACGCCATAGAAAATTAATAGGAAATATGAAAAATATGAAAATGCATAATTGACAAATCAGCCACAATGTATTAGTCTTTGATAATGTATAAATATACAGTACTGTGCAAAAGTCTTAGGAACATCAGTATTTTCACTCCCCAAAAAAGGTTTTATGCCAGTTATTTATATCTTTTGCTGTAGTGTGTCAATAGGAAATATCCGTTCACATTTCCAAATATTCATTTTGCCATTAATTGTAATAATCCAGTGATCTGATCTCACCATCATTGAATCCGTCTGTGATTACATGAAGAAACAGATGAAACTGAGACAAACTAAATCCAGGAGAACTGTGGCCGTGTCTCTAAGATGCTTGAAGAAACCTGCCTGCAAAGATACAGTACTGTGAAGAGTTTTAGGCACTTGTGTAAAAATGCTGTAAAGTAAATATGTTTTTAGAAAATACTGTTATTTTGTAATTAACTTAGTTTAACAAAATCAAAACAATATTTTGTGTGACCACCCTTTGCATTTAAAGCTGCCCAAGAATGCTTTTTCACAAGATGTAATACAATTCTAAGGTGTCTCCTGAATGTGTCTGTGAAGTTTCAGCTCAAAATACCCCATAGATTTTTTTTTATTAATTTTTTTAACTGCCTATTTTGGGGCATCATTAACTATACACTGATTTTGGCAGCGCGCTGCCCCTTTAATTCGCCTGCTCCCTGCCACACGAGCTCTCGACTATATTACAGTGCATTTACAAAGTTCACACAGCTAATTTAACCCTCAAATGGATCTTTACGAGATGTTCGTCATGCATTCTGTATGCATGCTTCGAATTATGTGAGTAAAGTATTTATTTTGATGTTTACATTTGATTCTGTATGAGTTTGAGGCTATATGCTCTGTGGCTAACGGCTAATGCTACACTGTTGGAGAGATTTATAAAGAATGAAGTTGTGTTTATGAATTATACAGACTGCAAGTGTTTAAAAATGAAAATAGCGACGGCTCTCTTGTCTCCGTGAATACAGTAAGCAACAATGGTAACTTTAACCACATTTAACAGTATATTAGCAACATGCTAATGAAACATTTAGAAAGACAATTTACAAATATCACTAAAAATATCATACTATCATGGATCATGTCAGTTATTATTGCTCCATCTGCCATTTTTCGCTGTTGTTCTTGCTGGCTTACCTTGTCTGTGCACAGATCCAGACGTGTATACTGCCTTTCCTTGTCTAATGCCTTGAACATGGGCTGGCATATACAAATATTGGGGTCATACATATTAATGATCCCGACTGTTACGAAACAGTCTGTGTTATGTTGACATCCGTGTGTTTTCTGGAAGTCTTTTAAACAAATGAGATTTACATAAGAAGGAGGAAGCAATGGGGTTTGAAACTCAATGTATGTCTTTTCCATGTACTGAACTCTTGTTATTTAACTATGCCGAGGTAAATTCACATTTTGATTCTAGGGCACCTTTAAAACAGTTCTTGTCCAGGTACACTTGGGCATCATTTTTCAGGTAGCTTTGGAGGCAGGTTTCTTAAAATCTCTTGGAGACACGGCCACAGTTCTTCTGGATTTGGTTTGTCTCAGTTTCATATGTTTCTTCATGTAATCACAGACGGATTTGATGATGGTGAGCTCTGATCTCCATGTGGAGCACCGGCTGTTATCAGTCTTATTGTGTATTCAAAAATCTCACTGGATTATTACAATTAATGGCAAAATGAATGTTTATGGAATAATTATGGATTTTTCTTTTATGCCAAAAATCATATAGGAGATCATGTTCCATGAAGATATTTTGTACATTTCCTACCATAAATATATCAAAATGTTCATTTTGTAAGTTTACATGCAGTGCTAAGGACTTCATTTGGACAACTTTAAATGTGATTTTCTCAATATTTTGATTTTTTTTTTTTGCACGCTCAGATTTTCAAATAGTTGTATATTGGCCAAATATTGGAATCAATGGAAAGCTTATTTATTCAGCTTTCAGATGATGTATAAATCTCAATTTCAAAAAATTGACCCTTATGACTTTTGTGGTCCAGGGTGACATATAGTATATTCATTTCACAAAAGAAGAATTTTTTTGGCCTGTTTGGACTGCCAAGAATCAAAAGTGTGACCCCTAAGTCAGAAATACTAAAGGGTTAATAAAGTACCCAGGTGTATCAGCAAAAAAGTACATGCAGTTCAAGCTCCACTAAGTTTTTATTTAAAAATAATCATAAAAATAAGAAATTTTATCAATAAAATTGCAGCAGCCCAGTTCTTCATATTCCAGAAACACCAGAAGAAGCAGGTGAACATTTATTTGACTGGCCACCAATTTGACTTAGTTAAACTTTTTCTTTAAGTGCCCTTAAAACAATCAGTGACAAGTAAAACATCTACTATAATATAATGAAAAAACTAGTCAAAACACATATGCTTTCCCCTTCAAAGTGGAACTCTCACTGCATCATAGGGTTGATGCTATGGGGGTGCAGTGTCTCGTTCCCCTTCTCAGGGAACTGAGGTTATAGTAGTAACTTGAGTTGTTACTTTTGAACAGCCATCAAATGGCAAGTCATAATGGTGTAGTTACAACATCTACCAGCAGAGGAGCAAACCAGCCAATTCCTAACCCCTGGCTATGACCAGCCTTTGGGATTTTACTCCTTTTTCACACTCACTCCTCATCACAGTCAAGCTTGTAGTAACCTAGGTTAGAACATACATGTTATCTATGCATAGCGTGGCCTAAGGCTGTGTTTTAAAAATGGGTCACAGAGTATCTTTGCCTATCTAGCCCATATGCAGCCATCTAATACATGAGCTGGTCTGCAGTTTAAGTGGAGAGAATGCAGGATAAGCCAATCATAAAAGGCAGAAAACTCCATCTTTTTTGACCTGCTGCTCTTAAAGAGACGATTGCTTATCGCTCTTAAAAAAAAAAAAAAAAAACCTTGCATTAAGACTCGCATAAAGCAAGGCGCTTAAGATGTTTTCCTAAAACCGTTGCACAGGAGATGGTGCTAATATGGTGAATCTTAAACGTATAATAAGCCAGATCCCAAACAGCCATTAAATACTATTGCTCGCATAAACTATTCTTGCAGAACAAAAGCAGCCTGTGTGTATAGGCTGGCATATGAACAACTGGATAATGTTAAGCCATAATAACAATGTAAAAATAGAGGGAGGCATAAATGAGAGCTGCTTTTCTGTGAGGAAGACACATAATAATGCATAGCTTGGATCAGCAGAGTTCGTCTCTGCCGCCAAACTCTTTATTATAAGATGTGGGCTCCCTGGGAGCTGCTGTACGTTATCAGCGCTCATCAAAGGCACTGTCAAGAAAATGTAAAACTGGGACTTTCAGAGGCTGTCTCAGACGCTGTGCACATTTAAATGAGACAGCCTTATTAATTCTTCAAAAGCTAGGCAGCCCCCCCCCCCCTCCCGTCCCCCTAATTTTGCCACATTTAGGAACGATAAAAGCTTTGTCACCCACAAAAACACATGCGAATGGTCTTGGTTGATCTTGGAGGTCCACTCTAGTGAATGCTGTCTATTTGCGTGTGTACAACAGGGTGTCATGACTGCCTTTTCTTTCTTTCTATCTATCTACTTTTATTTATATATTTATCTATTTTTATCTATCTATCTATCTATCTATCTATCTATCTATCTATCTATCTATCTATCTATCTATCTATCTATCGTTCAAAAGCTTGGGCAAGGACCCATTTTGATCAAAAGTGACAGAAATGACTTTTGCATTGTTACAAAATATTTCTATTTTTTTAAGCTGTTCTTTTGAACTTTATATTCATAAAAAATTCTGAAACAAAATGTTCCACAAAAAAATAAAAAATAAAATAATAATAATAAATTAAGCTGCACAACCAATGAAGGATGGAGTAATGGTTGCTAAAAATGCAGCTTTGCCATCACAGAAATAAATAACATTTTAATATATATCAAAATAGAAATTTTTAAATTGTAAGAAAGACTTCTTTCAAAAAATTTATAAAATATTACAGACGACATTTGAACGTTATGTGACTAATGGCTTGGCTGATGAAACTAAGATGCATATTTCAGCCTGTGTATTAATATATTAATGGCCAAACATGAAAGTTACATTACACACCAAGGTGTCTATGGCATTCCAGGTTTTCTACTGGGAGTACAGTGAAAAACACTTTTCTTAACGATTTAATTTTTTTTTTTTTTCACAAAGTTAAAGCTAAAGTGTGTCATTTTATTCCAAAATACTTTCCCAGTTAAATAAGTCACTCGTAGCTTCATTTCCCATGAAAAGTGCAAACAGTGCAGGATCTGTGGCAACATAGCAACAGTGGCTGCATCCGAAAGCTTAGACAGCTGACTTGTTGCCGCACAATAATTAAATATAATAGTAATTTCTTGGTAGAAATAACATCAAAAGTGGAAAAAGTTGGAAAAAATGCACATTTACACACAAAATGACCAGCAACCGCACGTTTCAGACACCATATTTACATGTGCACAAGATTGTGGGATATCAAATTCAGCGAAGAATACGTCTATGCTGCTTTCAAAAATCGATCAGACGAAGGTATCTCAAGAGACATCAAATGTGCCTTGGTGCTTTACTACCTTGGAACACATCCTCCGAAGGAAGCATTTTTCAGCTTTCGTACGCAGCCAGTGGCTCAACCAATGTAGTGAGTTTGGGGCGAGGCTATCTGTTTGGCTTGATCGATGGTAGATGGGATGTGGTCAAGGGAAATCTGTTTGAAAACAATCCCTTAGCTACGCTAGTGATGCAGGAATTACAAACTTCAGCTTTAAAGGAAATGATGCTCGTGAGTCGTGACAGTCAAAACTGCCACACTTGAGTGCTAGACACCTTCAGGAAAATATGCCATTACATAGACAAGAAATTCCAAATCAGCTCATTGAAAACACATTAAGCCGTCTGGATTACAAAGCAAATAGATGTGGCGCCAGCATTTCCTATGAGCTCCCAATGATGCTGAGATTTGTTCAAGTCATCACGGCCATTTAAAAAAAAAAAATGTTACATTAAGACGTGTGTCCTATTCAATTTAAATGGAAATGGGGCGGCCTGGAAGAAGAAGAAAAAAACAGTGGAGAGAAGGTTGACTTTGAGGAAAGCTACAAATGAGAAAATAAGGTGATTAAATTGGAGAAATCTCTTGTCAATACAAATGTAAATGAATTTCTGCAGTCTGTTTATCATCCATGAAGGACAGTGCAGAGTGTGAGAGAGGGCTGTTGCATATTCATTGTACAGTAGCAGCGCTCTCCTAGTCGGGTATAAAGAAAGAGAGGTCAAATGAATATGGAGAGGAGCTGTAGTCGTGACCTCTTTCTCTGAAACAAACCTTTCTCATTTTCCCTGAAGAAACTTACTTGAAGGCAGGGGAAAAGAGCTGCACAAGGACTAGTTTCATGGGGAAATGGATCGTCCACTCTTTTATGTATATAGTTGCTCAGCTGCGGAGTTGTACTTTCTGACATGGGACATCAAAGCTCTCATTATCTTAATTAGATATACTTCAGAATCTATTAACATCAGCTGCTTTGCACATCTGAGGAAGTTTCTGAATGTGCTATTGAAAACAGATTTTGAAATGCAAATTGTAAGGGCTTTAATTGATATAATTTATAGATTGATAGGCTTTAGTATTTTAGTGTGGTCTCGGTAGCTCATTAATAATCCCTAATGAGTCTCAAGCTAATACTTACTGGAGGGTCCTTTTTTCTTTCTTTTTTTACCTTACTGCAAACCTAAGTACATTTAATCTAAATTAAATATTAATATTTTATTCAAAATCAATTAAAATACATTTTCACTCACAATCTGAATAAACTCTTAACCAAACCTATCTAGACATAACTAGTACTGGGATTCATTTATTCTCTCAAAATATTGAGAGCATCTTTAAAGAGATTTTTTTTTTTATCCAAAAATTAATAGTTTGTCATCATTTACTCATTTTGTTCCAAACCTGTTGGATTTTTTTGTCTTCTGCAGGACAACAGTTTTTTTTTTAAACAGTTTTTGTTCACACAATCAAAGACAGAAGGGTCTAAACCAACACTGACATATAAAATTATATTTCTTTGTATTCCACAGAATAAAGAAAGTCATACAGGTTTGAAACAACATGAAGGTGAGTAAACTATGACAGAATTTCCATTTTTGTGTGAACTATGCCTTTATTAGTTGGTGAAAAAACTTGGTTTGACTGACATATTCCAGAACCTTCAGTTGTTAATAACCATTCTTAAGAAGTTAGCTAAATTTGTGTCTTCCACCAGTCCATGAGCACTACTTTCCAAAGGCTCACCCCCGGGAGCACTTCATTTAAACAATCAATCCCCTAAGACTGGCCCACAGCAAGAAAAGGCTGTTTTTTTTCCAGTCAGTGCGTCTGAAGGGCTGGCCAGCGCTGGAGCTGGGGTGGATAATCCGTTGGATCGAGTCTCCTTGAGTAAGGGCCAGCCAGCAGCCGGATGGTTTTGGGCAGCCTGCCCGGTCAATCCCCACACTCTGGAGGTCAACATCCAGTAGATTCCAGAGGTCAGAGCAGAGACAGACTCGCTGTGACTATGTGCCTAGCAAGACCAGAATCTGCTTCTAAAATGATCAACACAATGAAGTACAGTTTTCAATAGACTAATAAATTGTACAAAGTTCATGATATTATTCAAAGACATTTTTTGTACTCTTTCATACTACAGATAAATCTATTCAAGTACCTTAATCAAATTATTCTTTTTTTTTTTTTTTTAAATAATGTACTCCCATCATATGTCAAACCATCATCAAGCCAAATAATATAATATAATATAATATAATATAATATAATATAATATAATATAATATAATATAATATAATATAATATAATATAATATAATATAATATAATATAATATAATATAATAATATAATATAATATAATGACATTGTTGGACACCCACGTTCCCCTTCCTGATTTCACTTCACTGGCTCCCAGTTGCTGGATTTAAGGTGTTTATTTAATGAGTGGTGCCTTGCTGATCCTTCACAATGAGGGACCAAGTCCCTTTCCAAAACCTTCACCGTCTCTAGTCCTCTCTGGTGGAGTGAGCTGCCAAACAGCCAATCTGCTGAGACCATCACAACTCTAAATCGCTTTGGATAAAAGTGTCTGCTAAATGCATGTGTATGTATAAGTCCACAAAGATGATGAAGAGAAGCATAGCAAATCAAATAGCAGCGTTTAAGCAACAACCCCAAAGAGAAAACACAACATAACAGTGTGCTACGCACAAACAACACCAGACAACGAACTGAGGTAACCGAATGTCTAAAATACACAATAAAACAAACTTGATATTGAGCAGGTGTGCTCTAATTAAAAACATAATGAATTACCATGACAAGCAATGACAAGTGGGAACATATAGGAACAAAGGAAACAGAAAACAAAGAGAAGCAAACTAAAAGTCCTTGAAAACGAAATCAAAACACAGGTAAAACTTGACAGCATAAATGTAAATCTGTATGTAAAAATGTTTAACATATCTGATATATTCCATATAAGTATATATATGGTAACACTATTTTAGGGTCTTTTAACTAGTTGCTTATTGGCTTGCATATTACTAGAATATTGGCTGTTTATTAGTACTTATTAAGCACATATTAATGCCTTATTCTACATGACCTTATTCTACATTAATATTTCACAATATTACTGTTTTTACTGTATTTTTAATTAAATAAATGTAGCCTTGGTGAGCAGATGAAACTTCTTTTAAAAACATAAAAAATCTTAGTGGTTCCAAACTTTTGGACTGTACTGTATGTGTAAATTTATATAATACCTGCTGATATTAAAGTATTTTATCTGTTATTTTATCTTTTTTTTTTAAAACAAGCCCTTACAGTTACAACACAGACCTACGGAAGAGGATTAGGGCCAAGCAATAATAAAAAATAAAACCATCTTGAGATTGAAGTTGTTTAATTTCGAGAAAAAAACTCGTTAAATTTCGAGAAAAAAGTTGAGATAAAATGTTGAGAATAAAGTCATTAAATTACGAGAAAAAAGTCGTTAAATTATGAGAAAAATGTTGTTAAATTTCAAGAAAAAAGTCGAGATAAAATGTTGAGAATAAAGTCATTAAATTATTCTCGTAATTTAACGAGTTTATTCTCAACATTTTATCTCGACTTTTTTCTCGAAATTTAACAACTTTAATCTCAAGATGGTTTTATTTTTTATTATTGCTTGGCCCTAATCCTCTTCCGTTCTTCAATAAAAAAAAGGAACTGAGGGGACAAAATAAAATAATAACTATGATGTCATTTTTCATGGTGTACAACTTAATTGCCGGGGGGTTTTGTTATTATTTTAAGTTAATATTTACAATAATTTACAATAAAAAAAGTCTTTGGATCTGGTTCCTTTGGATGTTTGCTGAGGCCAAGGCTGAGAACCACTGTACTAATATTTTCATGTCCATAAATGAAAAATAAAAAAATATATAATATAAAAATAAATAAAAAATATTTTACACATTAAAAAAAAAGAAAAAAAATCTACAGACCCCTTGCAATTATGCCACAAAACATTAGGTGTCTGTGGGCCTTCCAGGGTTGAGAAACACTGCTTTAATCAAGTAATAAAATTAATGTAGGAAACTCCATAATAGCTCATCTAAATTAAATCACTATTCTGATTAAACAATCATTATTAAGATTTGCAGGGCTACTCGTGTCATCGCTGCATATACTCATACAGCTTTTGTTCCACCAAACCTGACAGTCTCTTTTCTCACCTCTAACACACACAAAAATACACACAGTCCCTCTCACACTTTCACCCTCTCCCTTTCTCACCTCCTACTTGCTTCCATGCTCTTTCCTCCTTCCTTTCACCCCATGATCCTTGCTGAAGCTCGGTCTCTCTCTCTATGTCATGTCTCATCTCAGGGGAATTTTAGGGTTTTGCGCAGAGGAACAGCATCTGCTAGAGGACCGGCAAGGTAAAGGAGAATTCCTGGCCTTGAGCATCAGCACTCCACTGGAAACTGTACCCTCTCCTCCATTACAAGAGAGATGTGTTTATTTTCATGACCTTTATTGGCTGCCTTCACTCCAATCCAGTGTGTAGTCGCTCAGTGGTTTGCCATAATTACTTTTGCAGATAGAGGTGAGACAGGGTGCAGCAGTCGCATCATACGAGGCACTCTCAATGGTCAGGTGTCTGCATTTTCCCGCATACAGATTTGAATGTCAGCGTAAGGTTAGGCCAAATGACTTCAAACAGTGGTTCCTCTGAGATGGCTCGATAAAAAAAAAAAAATAAAAAAAAAAAGGCATTAGGCAAATATGCGCAAAAGAAATGAAATGGAAAATATTTTAACCTTGTCAAAATGAGATAAAGAAAAAACGTCTCAGGTTACTGATGTAACCCTTGTTCCCTGAGTAAGGGAACGAGACGCTACGTCAATGACGTAGCGTTGATAGTTCCCACGAAAGGGAACCTCTTTATTTCCTTATTTATTTATAAAACATTTCTTTACTTATTTTTGCCATTATTTCTTTATGTAGAACACAAAAAAGTCAGTTTTGATAGTTTTGTGAGGAATAAACTAAAATTTAAGTCATTAATCACTATTAAAATCTCAAACCAAATATGTGGCTTCACGTTCATAACTGTCACATTTTTAAACCTGTTCCAAATTTGAATTCTGAATCATTTGATTTTCAGTGAATAATGGCTTAAATTTCATCCAGTTCCTCACACAAAGCTGCCATAGAGTTATATGGATCACTTTTTTTTAATGTTGTTTTCATTCATTTCTCTTTCTTTCTTTTTTTTTTTTCAACAGAGTTCCATGTTGGTTTGGACTAACATGATGACAGAATTATTATTTCTGGAGGAACTATTCCTATAGGATTTCATCTCATATTCTATTCAAAAATATGTACGTGCACTGGGAATTTCTTGCCATTTGCAAACAGAAACAGTTTACTGTAACAGTTGTATTCATAATACTACTATATTTGAATGTGCCATGGTGTAAATTCTTAAAATTAAACATTTACGGATGCCAGCGCTGATCTCCGAATTGGCAATTACGTTAAATACCTGCCTTTGAAAAGATTCACTGAACTGTGAAACACACTTTTAATTGTGACCTGGAAAATGCTTAAGCAATTTTCATCACAAGGTAGAAAAAAAAAGAGAAGAAAATTGAAAATAAATGCATAACAAGACAAAAAAAGGAGTGAAAGCACAGCAGCAAAAACAACAACACAGGGACTTGCTTCCTCCCCATCAGCACAGCAACAAGCCTTGGGGTGCAGCTCTTGCAACACAGAACAAGAGTCTCTCTCGCTCTTCTGAAGAATACAATTTTCTCTACTACTTCTCCGTACACTTGTACCCCACTCACATTCTGCCCAAATCCCCAGCTCTGAAATCTACATTCGGCATGCCACAAACCGTATTCCCTGATGTCTCAAAACATAAGTGTGTCTCAACATCACTTCTCTTTTTGCTTTTAATTTTCCAAGGAATGCTAGTGCTATTTCACACCTCCCTCCCTTCTCCCTACATGCCTAAAGCCAATACCCAGTGCATAAGTGTCTGAGAAACTGCCTCTATAGCTCCAAGTGAGAAAAAAGAAGCTCCAGTGGATTTTCGAATGCTGTCTGCCAATGAGATCTTTTGATCAGCTGCCAGGTGATGACAGATGATCTGAATTAATCTCGCTCTTTCTGTGACTCTTTCCAAGCAGAGGGCAGCGAGCAAGGCTCGTTGGTTTGAAAAGTGAAATGATGCCACGTGGGATTTCTTTGTTTCTTATTTTCTCCGCTGTCTCCTCCTGTCTTCTCTGTGCCTCGTTGTTAGAGGAAAACTCGATGACATCAGCAGAGCTGAGTCAAACTTGCTGCAAAACAACGGGGAGACGAGGTCAGACAAAGCTCTTGTTAGAATGTTTGCTCTAAAACTGGCCTATAGTGGGATGGAGGCTGGAGCCGAAAGAGCGCCGTTTGGATCCTTGCATTTTAAACCTTGCGAAATGCTAAACAATTTAATAATTTATGAGAATGAAGCTGCTCTGGATTGACTTCATCATGAACAACCCATCGATAAAACACTAATACAAATTTGCTTATTAACTTTTGTCCAAGTTTTAATTGTGAAGACAGACACCCTGCAGCTTCCCAAATTATCCAAAAGGGAAAGCGAACCTGATTGTGGAGTGTTAGCAAGTATTTTCAAATTGGCTATAAAATATTGGAAATACTTTCAAACACTGAAGAAAATGAGATTGGTATGTATGACAAAAACACATTCTTCAAAATATCATCTTTTGTGTTCCATGGAAGAAAGAAAATCATACATGTTTGGTACTAGAGGTCTGCACAGGCTTTAAACTGAAGCCCAAATCTGGCCCTATACTGTTAAAGTTTAAGCCCGAGCCCGAAATCCGTCGCTGTGTAGAGACGTAGCCTACCTGTATTCTTGCTTCCATAAGCCACCTACACTTCACGTTACTGAGCTATTTATTGGTTGAAACGACAAGACCATATTGTACAAGGTTTAAAACATTTAAATAGATAGCCTAGCCAATATAAAGTGTTACAAAATAAATATGATTCAAAGAGACGCACAGAGATGGCAACACGGCTATCTGACTTGCTATCGCACTTCATTTCATTCATATAGTTTGCACTCATTAATTTATCATATCGTACAATGTTTTAAATATTTAAATACACATCAAACAGTAGAAAATGTGTATGATGTAGTATTTTAGTTGATAGCAGCCTAATTTTGAGTTGATTTCTGAGATTTGTGCTCATTTCATTCATACAGTTTTCACTAATTTGTGTATCATATCATCTATCATATCATCTCTCAAGGTTTAAAACATTATATCAAATATTAGATGTTTATGATACAATATTGTTTTGATAGTAGGCTACAGCAGCGTGGCTATTTGATTTGCGCTGTGCTCTGTTTACACTCATTCACTTCACACACATTATTGCGTAGTTATTTTACAGGTTTATGTTGCCTATAATTTTGTGCTATCCACCGGCTCACCTGTTATCCATCAAACACGAGGAGTGACTATGGCTACGTCCCAAAACTGGAAAATGCTGCCTTCTGAGGACACATTTCAAGGTAGGAAGGCATCAAGGCACGTCCGAATCCAATGTTAGCTTCAGTTCCTGTTTCCTGAGATACCTTCCTCAGATCAATTTTTGAAGGAAGCATAGATGTATCCTTAGCTGCCTTTGATATCCCACAATCCTGTGCTTTCCATTCTGTGACAGTTGAGCTAGAAAAATAAAGATGGCGCCCCAAAGTTGCGTTTGCTGCTCAGTTTGTGTATAAATGATTTTGACTGACATATTTCAATTTTGATATAATTTCTATCGAGAAATTACAACTGTAATAATCAATTATTTGTTTAGTTCTCACCAAAGCTCATGCTATATTGCTGTAGATCATTAAACTGTTACGCTGCCTCAGAAGTCTGTCCGAAATCAATTTCGTGAGGTGCCTTTATGTACAAACGCTGCCGTACAAGTCATTCTCTTATAAGACAGCGAGGCAGCAAGACAGCTACCTAGGTTTTCGGACGCAGCCTATGACTGATGAATATTTGTCCTTCCATCGGTCCGCCGATCTATCTGATCATTCTGATTGGCAGTTCAGCTACTGCCACCTGCTGGTACGGAAAGGCATGTCATCTTACGCAGTCGCAGAACGGACGTGCTACTTGGCCATCGGGTGTTGAGTGTCGGTTTGGTGTGTCAGGGCAACTTTGGACCCAGACGTTGCTGACATGAGCCAACCCCACAGTCTGCTTTCGTCAACTATTTTGTCGGTGTCGGCTTGGTGTTCCTACCTTAACAAGTTTTTCCATAATTGCTTGCCTTATTGCACTCATAGTTAAGGTTTGAGTGCTGTCTGCTGTGCTGTGACCGAAAGAGTGTGCGAGAGTGGGCACACATGCTCAAAACTGTTAATAAATAAATTATATATAAATGTGCTCCTGCTCTCATGTGCTCTTTCGGCCACAACACAACAGTCGGCACTCAAACCTTCACTACACATAGGCTACATAGGCCATATATAGTTTTGGTTACACTTTATTTTACAGTTCCATAGAACATTAATTAACTTAAGGGTTAGTTAGGGTTTGATTTAGGGTTAGTTACTTGTAATTATGCATAATTTACTGTTATTACTAAGTACATGTAGTAACTACGACAATGTAAAATAGTGTGATGGCTAATAGTGTTACCATAGTTTTTCTTAGTTACAAACCCGAACCCGGGTAGGGTAGCAGACCTCTGTTTGGTACTACATGAGGGTGATGACAGAATTTTTAGTTTTGGCTGAAATATCTAAAATTCTAAAAATCGTCTCTCCTGAAGACGCAATCAACAACATATATTATTGCCCGAGCTGCATAGAGGTGAAATGGCAGAAGAGAACATGTCTGACTCTCTTCCATCAGATCCAAATTAGCCTGAGGGATGCAAGTGCTCGTTCTGACACATGCAGACACACGTCCATGTTTCAAACAGGCCCTGTCAGGGCAGACTGACCCTTCGGCAGATGGTGTGTATCACATGTATCACCCCAGAATCATCAGCATGAGAGTTGTCACTATTAAGCCGACCTGGACCCCTTGCCCCCGTCTCAAAATCCAGGTGTGAGGGTGACGAGACAGGAACATAAATTCTGCAGGGTCATGGCCTTAACTCTATACAGCTCTCGTCTCTGGAAGATCCGGTTCTGCACACAGCACAAAAATATTATTATGCCGATTTCTCTCCACACCTCCAGTCACAGCTAACAGCTGCTGATGAACGAGAAGCGACGGCTTGTGATGGTGCTTCTCCATTAGAAAAACATAACCAGCTGTTATTTCGAAAGGGGATGGTGGGCTTATTACCGTGATTTCCAGCGGGAGTAGCTCTCCTGTTTGGCTGATTATTTCGCGTGGCTGAGACTCTGCAAGGGAGGTACGTGTTTTGTGTTACTGACAGATAACAGCCTTTTCCTTTCACCAAGGTCTAGGGACAAAGCACAAAATATTTAATTCCAAAAAAAAAAAAAAAAAAAGTCTGGGAAAAGCCATCAGTGAGTGAGTTTTATGTTGGCAAAAAGGGGCATATTGTTTTAGATCACACTGAATTTGTCATTTTGTTATTTTGTGAGGGTAAATGTGAACTCTGCAAGACCATTAAACGAATAGATCACCCAAAATTTAAAATGTCATCCTCTGCTCACCCTCATGATGTTTAACTCCCTGAGGTCCAAAAACGCGCCGGCGCATTTTGCAGGATTTTTTTCACATTGCAGCAAAACAGACTTAAAATACTCCGTCATTTCTTGTCATAGAAACATAAGTTATATATCAATTGAAACTATAGAATGTCTTCTTTTATTTGTGTACACTCAGAGTAAAAACACAATGTTGTGCTTTTTGTAAAATAAAGAAAACTAACATGATGCATGATCTCTCATCTCCCTCTGAACGAAGTCCAATCTGATAGTTCTCAGAAAATGAACTGTAACTTATGAATACTAATGACAAAAAAAATACATTTATGTCTAAAGAAACATTGAAATGTCAGGTTTTAAATCATGCAAGTCAAACATAGCGATCTCTAGAAGACATGCCGTTAGTTCCTAGTTCCTTTTCTTCTTTATATGAATTTGTGGCCTAAAGTTGTACAGAGCGCCCTCCGGCTGCAAGTATGAATTGAAAACACAGTATCCAGCACTCATAGTGATGACAATAAATAGTACTTCTCAGTATAGAAAATTGACATAAATATATAAGAATCCATCAATATTTCTCCAAATGTGCATGCTTTTAAGCTAAAAGCCTATATGAAATGCAGTAGAGGTAACATAATTGTTCAGACACTTTGCATCACAGAAATACATTATATTTTAAAGAATATAATAGAATACCATTATTTTAAATTGTAATAATATGTCACAGTATTGCTGTTTGTGATGAGCTGAGACATTATTACAGAGGGTTTTTTTTCACAGCCTACCTGACTGAAAGGCCTCATTAATATGCAAGTCATTTCAGGTCATTATTATGTGATTCTTTTGCCTTCTCAGGTGTAAATGGTCCATTATTAATGATGATTCACGCCTCCACGCATACTGTGTTTCTTGACAAAAACTAAACCAATATATTGAAGGAGTAGGCAGCATAATTTTTACATAATTCTGAAGCAAAAACTCTAGTATACAACCTCCAATACCCAGAAGTCTTGTGAACACAGATTTAATATACCTTTTTTGACCTTATTTCAGTGACTTAAGTTTTTTGTTTTTTTTAATAACCATGCATAAACATTATTCCTTCAAAAATACAAACATGTACATACATGTTCCTCACATATTATTGTAGCCTAGTTTGTGCTGAGTACAGTGTAATGACACTTTTGTCATTTATATGTTTATGAACAACTGAAAAAAGCACAAATGTCGGGGCATGTCAAAACTTCTCCAAGCCCCAAATCAGCCTCAGACTCCAGAGGGTTAAAAGGGCAAAAGGTAAGATTTTCTGTGAATAACACCACTCTACAAGTAACATTCTATTTGAGAATTTAGAGCTTTCATTCTTTGCAAACCAGTCCACTGTGCTACGTTTTTGTGTTTCAAAGAAAAACACATATTTCAGATTATATGATTCTGAGAAGATGATATTGATGATGAGAAGATTCCTAATTCACAACAAGGCAATCTTTGCTAGCGATCCTTCCACCTCTCTTGTGTGCAAGCATTTTCCTTACACTAATTGCTTTAGCAAAGAGCTAGCAAGTGAAAACATGCTGCTCTGAATGAGACAATTACTGTAAATAATGTGTTCAAACTAACCAAATTAATACATTTGTCCGAAATAACTAACTCGTACATTATAGTGAATGCCTTGAACTATAAAGGGAAGAGAGAGCGATAGATTACTCTGAAAGGAAGTAACCACATAATGGCTAAATGCTGTTTGATTTGTTATGAATACAATTATAGAGAAGAGCAAACTTCATTGTCAACTGTTAGCTAATTCTATCAAGTTAGCTTATACTTTCACCACTCTAAAGAAAATGAAATTAGTATAGCTGATAATGCATGGTTGAAAGAAGCTCATTAAGAAGTATTTCTGTCAATATTTTTGAGAACATTTCCAGCTAGAATGTTCTGATATGTCAAAAATTAGTATTCACATTAGATTACATATTTCCATCCATGCTATTAAAGGGAAATTCTGTCATCATCATTTACTCACCTTTCATTACAAACCTGTATGACTTTCTTTCTTTGATGGAAAAAGAAGATATTTTGAGGAACTGTTTTTGTCCATTTAATATAAGTCAAAGTGATTCAACTGCTAGTTTGGCAAGCTTTCAGTTCTGCCTCTGTTCTGCTGTATTTCTCCCACTGACAATGAACTAAGAACTTGTGGTTACAGTGCAGCATGTAAAACATCCGGCCACACTTTATATTAGGTGTCTTTAACTACTATGTACTTACATTAAAAATAAGTACAATGTACGTATTATGTTCATTATGTATTGCAAAACACTATCGAGGTGGGATACGGGTAAGGTTAGAGACAGCTTTAGTGGTACGGTTAGGTTCAAGGGTGGGTGAAAAGATAAGGGAAGGGTCAACAGTGTAATTATAGATGTAATTACATGCAGGTAGTCATAATAACTGACTAATAAAACTCTTGAGTATTACTCCTAAGAGTCATTTTGAAGTTGTGTGAAGTTGACACAATGTGTTTTATTGGACTTCAAAGCAGATATCTGGCTAAGTAATCAAACTTTAAAGAATAGAGAGGAAAACTGTACAGAGATACAAATAGATATGCATATAATCTGTTCATTCTCAGTTCACTCCAACTTTATTTTTTGAACCTGAACTTTACTGTGTGTCAAATTCAAGCACAAAATCGTGAAATGCTGCTGTCATAGTTTTCAAATTTCAGTCTGTGGATTTCATGTTTTCAGTATGAGGTAAACCCTTCAATCACTGAAGTCAGTGCACAGACAGATATCTCGGCTGACTCCTCTGCTTGTGTAATACCCTGAGCTTTAGTAAAAATTTTCACTCTTGCTTCCCGCACTCTTCTGCTTCAGAATCAGAGCACATGGTGGTGGATCGTGCTGTCCTGGATAAGGAACAGCTGTTTGAATGAATCTTTAATGTTCACTCACATCGGTGTTTGCCTCTGCCAGCTGTACATCTGTACCATCGTTCTTCACATTTTCAAGTGCCTATCATTCATTAGCCCATCACAGCATTCTCTCATTTGCAGCCTTCTATATGCATGCATGAATGTTTTGAAATCTGTCTCTGTTCGCTAAAAATACAGTGGAATTATGCATCTCAGGAAAATGGACTGTTAATGCTCAGAAGTGTAAGGCCTATAGAAACTGAAGGTTTTCGAGTTTAGAGCACTTACAATTATACATTAGGCATATGCTTATCTAACACAATCTTACATTGAAGTTATACATATAGCAAGTATGTGTGTGCCCTTCTAATCAAACCCTTGACATTAGCATTGCTAGTATCAGGCTTTTAATATGTTATAACAGTAATTGTATGATAGTTGTGTTGAAAAGTGTTGAAAAAATAATGGGTTGAGAAATCATAATGTATTATGGTTTATTCAGCTAATAATAATAATAATGATGATTATGATGATATATTACATTCAAGTTATTCATGTTAAATATATATAGAAGTTAATAAACTATATAATAATAATATACTTTTATCACTGTAAAATCTAATGCTCAAAAAAAAAATGGTTTGATTAGGACAAACTTAAATTAAATAAATTAGTTCCGTTAAATGAACTGTTATAAGTATTTAGAACTTTATTTTTCTTTTGAGTTGACATATTTCAAGTAAACTGAGCTGTTTCATTGCTTTGAGTTGTATGAATTTCTTTTATTTTAATTTAGACTTTTTTTCTGCAAGATTAATGGTAAGAGTGATTTAGTAGTGATTAATGTTTTGCTAATTTAGAAGAGTTTCTGTTAATGTGGGTTTTTGGAGAGTTACCATCATGGTGACAAGTGGCGTATGCTGCTTGGTTTGAGAGCAGATAAGTCCCATGTTTTATGCTGTACTCATTCAGTAAGTGCTATACCATGCTATTGTTAGAAAATTAGCAAGTTGGCATTTTCTGAATTAGTTTTTTTATAGCTAGCAAAATATTTACATTGAGAGAACCTGATAATTGTAAGTTAAATGTATAAATTAGTGTACTCAAATATTTAAAGTTAAGAACAATAAAAATGTTTGAGTGCAAAATAAAAATCTTACTTACACTTTGAGTTCATTCTACTTTTTTGAGTTCTGACACCTTATAGGGTTTACAATGAAGTAAATAACTCATTTGATTTGGAAGAACTCAAAATAAAAAGATAATTAAATATTTTATGTTAATTGCTATCAAAATGTATGAATTATTTAACTCAGTACTACAACTTAGGAGCAATTAACATGTATGAGTACTTAACTCAAAACTTGATAGTTCTGCTTACTTAAAGTTTGGAATATCATAAAAATTTGATGTAATTGATAACCTCAAATTTGTTTTACCTCAAATTTCAAAAATTGTGTTAGTCCAACTTATTTGGGTTTACAGTGTATATATTTTTATACATCTATACATAAAATATATTATTATTATTATTGTTAGTAGTAGAAGTAGTACCACTACTTATCTACCACTAAGGAACTACTAAGCTGTTAAAGCACTCTTTATCTTTATTTAATTCTTTTTATGTCTTATCTGAGCCAGGACTGCCACAAAAAGCAAAACTAAGAGTCATTGTAAAACTAAACTTAATATTTCATCTTTAAGTGCACAGCTTACACTAGAATATTTCAGCAACTTCTTTTCAAACGCAGGCTATAACTGCACATTTACTGCTAATGAATTGTTCTGGATATTGAGCCATTTACTGCACCGTTGCACTTGATGCAAAGTTTTGAAATAATGCTGTTAGACAAGATCTTACAAAACTGCTTTTATGGAAAAGTTAATGGCTGCTATAGATAGAGATTTCTTGCTTTACCTCTAATACCTTATCTCGAAACCGCTGCATATCTGTCCACCACTTAACCCAAAGTTGGAGTTTATAAAGTCTATCAGAATGAAAAGACTCTTTTCCCTGCATTTACCTCTCTGTTACCTTTTAGCATAATTACAGCACCATGTTTAATGTCAGCTCAAATACCACGCTAATCAGCATCAGAAAAGAGGTCAGAATGTATTACAATTGTTGCACGCATTTGAAAGGATAAAAGCCTGTGCTTGATTCTGCATTACAGCTGATCCTTTGCTATTCTCACCCCTCCTTTTGTAAATCACAATGGCAGATTAAAGCAGGAAGATTGTGGTGCAATTAAAAGCAAAAGCAGTTTTAACAAGTTTTGGACTCCAAAAGAATGATAAAGCAAGGACAAAAATAAAAATTAAACAAGTTACCTGCTTGCAGGACTCAGATGTGCTTGTAGGAACGAGCCTTGTGGTTTGAGAAGACGATGATCAATGGATCCATAGAAAATGGCTTGTTATCTATGTGAAACAAACAGAAGAGAAGAACATTGCTTATTTTCGGCAGCTTGTGTGAGTGTCATAAGTGAGTAAACATGAATCTTCTTGTTGAGAATTCTATTTCCTGTTCTTGTTCATTGGAGGAGGCAGCCGTGGGTGCTCTGGAGAGTAGTGCATTATGGGATTCCATAGTTCTCACACACAGAGGATGCCTAATTGGCTCTCAATGAATGGCCATAACCATATATCACAAACCCAATGCCCAAACTAACAGCCAGCTGAACTATTACTGCCGCAGTTGCCTTTCCCTCGTGTGCGCGTGCTCGTATCCCAACTCATTCAGAGACAAATATTAACACAAACAACATGTTTACACAGGAGAAGGAGATGAACAGCTGCATTCATGATTCACAGACGCAAAAGCAAATTCACATTTGAACACACTCAGACATCTGTACACGCAGTATAAAATGAACACAGTGAGGAAAAAACACCCATGGCGATTCATCGGTTGCTCTCTGGCTGTGAATTCACGCTGCCTGCACAGCAGACGGGTCCTCGCGTC